>NW_019101918.1:0-4278 GCF_001856785.1 Myzus persicae | reverse complement strand
TTATAACAATAATAATCGTTTCTTTTGATTATTATCGTAGTTCCAGAAATTCGTATTTTGGATAATGGGCGGGTGGCAGTATGATAAAAACGATAACGGATTACACACACTAATGTTAATTTATTACTCACACATAGACAAAGCCAAAATGTTCATGTCATACAAATTGCCTAAATATTACTCCTTAAAACATGATACGCTGGAGCCTCCTTAATTAAGTCCTATTAATTAAAAAAGTCAATCAGGTAATATTTTTTGTGAGATATTTTAGTAATCATAGTTGAACACAGTATTTCGTTTCAACTAGGTAAGATCTACATCGTGATTCGTAATTATTATCATAGTCATAGTGTTGTAACAAATAATGCTGCCAATATGAACAAAATGAGAAAGAATCTAGCCACGTGTGATGGTCTATAAAATAAAAATATTATCACTTTAAGATGTTCAGCACATAATCTTAACTTGCTTGCTAATGATATCGAAGTTCCTGGTGTTAAAACCCATATTAAAACCATATTTAAACATGGCTATCTTGTAGTACACGCTCTACCGACATCATTGCGATTGCAGTATGTGCTCTAACGTGTTACTCTACTACTATATATTAAGATTTTAGACAATTTATTCTTGTAATAAGTCATAAATGGGATTATGTAAAAGTTATTAAAATGACGAACAAAAATTTTTATAAGTAAGTAATATATTAGGTATTGCATTTACAAATTATCATGTAATATTATCAACGTTCGTCGGTGTCTCGTTATTCAATTTGTTTCATCAGTATTTATAAAAAAAAAATATTTGTGCCATATCCCTCAGAACGCGTTAAATGTGTCACTTTTATTTATACCTCTCCACCAAGTTTCAATAAGATACCTGTAATAGTTATTGTATTATAAATAGTTATGTAATTATATTATTATTATATTATAAATAGCTATGTAATTATATTGTTATTATATTATAATATTATATCTTGGAAGCAAAATATCTCGAGTTGTACCACACATATTTTTCACAATTCTTTAGCCTCGGAGATATCCACAAACTTTCGATCCTTTGGGTATGTGCATTTGAAATTGGATCTACAATCAAGACTTAAACGCAGTGGCACCACTAGGGGGTGCAAACAGGTTTTTAGCACCCCCCAAGTTAAAATTTAACACCCCTTATTTTTTATATCTAACTTTTATTGTTTTATTGAAATACCATGAATTATATGTTTTAAAATTATCGAAAATTGAATGGAAAAATTGGTTTTGTTACCTACATATTTGTTTGGTTTATTTTTAGGTTAACTAATAGATTATTGTAACAACTAACAAAAGACCGATTTTGTATTGATTTATAAGATCCATTGAAAGACAACTAAATACACTTATATTTTTTTTTACTTCTTAGTGTTGTTATTTTGTTAATGTCGTACTTCACCTATGAGCTATTACCTAATCTTTAACCATGTCTTAGATACTTAATACTTAATACATACTAATTACTAGTTAATAGTAAATACCCTTTCGAGAGAAAGAATCGAATAAAAAAATTTGATAGGATTCAAATTTAAAAATAAAAATGAAAAGGGGGACATGGGCGCCTGCAGGCAAATTAATTTTAGGAATCAAAAAAAATAAATGTATGAAAAAATGTACATTAAAAACAAATATATGAGACTGCAGCTACAATATCACTATTCCTAAAGTCATAGCTTTATTAACATTAATAACATCCTGAAACAATGAATATTCATAAAGCAACTAACTAGTTATCAAAATTTTAGTTGTTTTTGAAAAATTGAACTAGGGTTAAATTATAGAAATAAAAATGGGGAGGGGGGCATGGGCGCCCGGAGGCAAATGAATTTAAAGAATCAAAATAACAAAAATTATAAAAAAATTTAGAAGGATTCAAGGTAAAAAATAATAAAAAAATTTGATAGAGCTCAATTTAAAAATAAAAATGGAAAGGTAGGCATGGGCACCCGCAGGCAAATGAATTTAAAGAATCAAAATAAAAAAAATATAAAAAACTTTGATGGGGTGAAGTTTAGAAATAAAAATGGGAAGGGGGCCATGGGCACCCGCAGGCAAATCAATTTTAAGAATCAAAATATAAAAAAATGTACATTAAAAACAAATGTATACGACTGCAGCTACAATATCAATATTCCTAAAGTCATAGCTTTATTAACATTAATAAGTTCATGAAACAATGAATATTTATAAAGCACATAACTAGTTATCAAAATTTTAAGTGTTTTTGAAAAATTGAACTAGAGTTTAATTTAAAAATAAAAATAGAAAGGGGCACATGGGCGCCCGCAGGTAAATGAACTTTAAGAATCGAATTAAAAAAAATTATAAAAAAATTTGATAGGATTCAAATTTAAAAATAAAAATGGGAAGGGGGGCATGGGCGCCCACAGGCAAATTAATTTTAGGAATCGAAAAAAATAAATTTATGAAAAAATGTACAATAAAAACAAATATATAAGACTACAGCTACAATATCACTATTCCTAAAGTCATAGCTTTATTAACATTAATAAGATCATGAAACAATGAATATTTATAAAGCACATAACTAGTTATCAAAATTTTAATTGTTTTTGAAAAATTGAACTAGGGTTTAATTTAAAAATAAAAATAGAAAGGGGCACATGGGCGCCCGCAGGCAAATGAATTTTAAGAATCAAAATAAAAAAAATTATAAAAAAATTTGACTGGGTTATGTTTAGAAATAAAAATGGGAAAGAGGGCATGTGGGCCCACAGGCAAATGAATATAAAACTCAAAATAAAAAAAAATATAAAAAATGTACGTTAAAAACAAATATTAAAGGCTGCATTGGGAAAGAGGGCATGTGGGCCCACAGGCAAATGAATATAAAGACTCAAAATAAAAAAAAATATAAAAAATGTACGTTAAAAACAAATATTAAAGGCTGCAGTCTACAATATCAGCATTCCTAAACTCATAGCTTTATTTGCAATAGTTCGATCATGAAACAATGAGTTACTTTATGAGGTACGAACTAGTGGTAAAAATATAAAAAAGGTTTTTAAAAATTCGAAGTATAGTTAAATCATAGAAAAAAAATTTGAAGGGGGGCTGGGCGCCCGCAGGCAAATGAATCTTAAGAATCAAAATAAACAAAAAAATTTTAAAAAAATTGATAGCATTCAATTTCAAAAATAAAAATGGGAAGTGGGGCATTTGCGCCCGCAGGCAAATGAATTTTAAGAATCAAAATAAAAAAAATTATAAAAAAATTTGACTGGGTTATTTTTAGAAATAAAAATGGGAGAGAGGGCATGTCTGCCCACAGGCAAATGAATTGTAATAATCAAAATAAAAAAAATTATAAAAAAATTTGACTGGGTTAAGTTTAAAAATAAAAATTTGAAGGTAAAACTTAAAATTAAGTTAATAAAAACAAATTAATAAAAATAAATTAATGAAAATAAATTAATAAAAATAAATTAATAAAATAACATAAATAAAAATAAATTAATAAAATAAAATTAATGAAAATAAATTAACAAAAATAAATTAATACAATAAAATTAATAAAAATAAATTAATAAGAATAAATTAATAAAAAAAAAGAACAAGATCATAAAATAATGCATTTTTATGATGTTCTGAATTTGAATGGGGGAATGGGCGCCTGCAGGCAAATGCATTTTAAGAAACAAAATACAAAAAATTATGAAAAAATTTGATAGGATACTATTTTAAAAATAAAAATGGGGAGGGTGGACTGGGCGCCCATAGGCAAATTAATTTTAAGAATTAAAATAAAAATAAATATTAAAGACTGAAGTCTACAATATCAGTATTCCTAAAGTCATTGCTTTATTTACAATAGTTAATTCATAAAACAATGCATTTTTATGAGGTAAAACTTAAAATTAGAATTAATACAAACAAATTAATAAAAATAAATTAATGAAAATAAATTAATAAAATAAAATTAATAAAAAGAGAATTAATAAAATAAAATTAATAAGAATAAATTAATAAAAACAAAGAACAAGATCATGAAATAATGCATTTTTATGATGTCCTAAATGTTGATCAAAATATAAAAAAAGTTTTTAAAAATTAGAACTAAAGCTAAATAAGAGAAAAAAAATTTGAATGGGGGAATGGGCGCCCGCAGGCAAATGAATTTTAAGAAACAAAATAAAACAAATTATAAATAAAAATTGATAGATTTAATTTCAAAAATAAAAATGGGAAGGGGGCATGGGCGCCCGCAGGCAAATGAATTTTA
>NW_019101917.1:0-4240 GCF_001856785.1 Myzus persicae | reverse complement strand
TAATAATATGGGATTTATTATTTATGTTATAAAATAGATTAATATTTTTATTTTTAACAAATATTACAGTAGTATAAAAGTAACTATGGTATATATTTTCAAATCTTTTTCTCATTTAAATACATTTATAAAGTTTCTATAAGGTGCAATAATATTTAGTACATTGTAATTTATTGTATTATATGTTTGTCAAATGTAACATGAGATACACAAAATGTAAAGGTACTACGGCATCATGATATAATATATTATTGTGCATTTTAAATACCCAACATGGTGCCTGAATACAATATTGTTATTATGATATAATTGTAAAATCCAACAATTGTCATAAATGTATTATTTTAATTTTTTTACTTTATCACATATAAATTACAATAAGCAAATATTTGTGTAATAAAAAAAATATATGATTTTATTTTATTTTATTCATTGCAAAAATACCTAATTAACTTATCACGATTTATTTTTTACGATTCATTATTGTGGTGTATATATATCATACATATTATGTCTATAGACATTATTGTCCTGTATTTTTTTATAAGGCACTGTTTAGACACTTGTCATGTATTCGTGATGTATTCTTAAGGCTTTGTTCAGGGGTGTATTTAGAATGATCAAATGGGTGTAGAGGTTCACAAACAATTATATACAGCTATAACTAATCTCACATTTTTTATCATGACATCTTGTCACATAATCAGTTATACTTTTAGATCATATTATACAAATTATACAAATATAATGATTGAACAATATGTCACCATGGTAGCTATGAAATATATTATATATTGGATCGATGGGAAGGTAATGTGTACCCCCTGCCTAAATACACCACTGCCACTGTTCAGACACAAGTTGTATTTATTTTATACTTTTATAGACATCATTTCGACACCGGTGTCCAAATATGACACTTTCAATAGTCTTGTCGTATTCAAATGTCCGACTTGGAATGGCGTCTGGCACCAGTCCATAGCCAATAAATATAACTACTGACACTAACTGTAAACCAATAGTTCTTATAGAGATCACTATAACTAATTCAGGTAAAATTAGAAACATTTTTTTTTTAAACTCTTTTGATTTAGTTGTTTGTCCACGATTTCCAAAATTTAATAATTACTACTGCTTATCGTTAATTATTGTAGAGTACTTTTATAATGTCAAATAATACTTCATGACATTATGAAAACCTAAAGTAGATTTTAATTAATTCATAATTACTCATTTAAACGAAAAAGAATATTTACCATACGGCTTATACACGTACAGAATATAGGTTGTTGTAATTATTATGAATCAATACGTTTTTATTTAAAATACAGTAATAATATGTAATCAAAAAAAAAAAAAAAAAATGTATTACCTTTAATGGCGTATTGGTATTTTAATTGATTATTGATAATGATACAACGATATAGATAAACAAACATTAAAACAACTATTAAACTAACACGAAACGAACAAATAAGTATTTTTACAGTTCATCAGTAGTTACAGAAGGTTCGGAGTATTGTACCGTTCCAGCAACCTTAGATATGCCCCAGACATTTTTAATGACAGTGTTCATCCATTCCCAACTGCTACATCGGTGTTTTCGGTAGTATCTATGCTGGAGTCCCTGAATTTTGTGTTTTTTAATGCCCGTATGTGGTCTGCTAATGCGGTGCCGGCGGCGGTGGCGACGACGCCTACTAAAAATTATTTAAATAAAATGTATTATTTATTTAATATCATACATACATGACTAAAATTATATTTCTTAGTCACTACTCACTGAGAAACGCCATAATCATCTTCTGAATCTTCTTCATATTCATTATCTGCTTCTGATCCTTCAGAGCTTTTTGTACAATATGTCACGCGGTCATCGTGCTCGTGGAATCGTATACCGCTTGGTATGCACTGCGGATCATTAGCATTATCATCCACGGGCACAGGTGCTATGGGTTCTGCAGGAGCTGCAGGCTAAAATGGAATAACAATCAGATAAATATTATATTTAAAACTATTCTTAGTACAACAAATGAATGTGCAGCGGTTTGGACTAAAATCAGTTCTTCTGCGCAACCTCACTCAACACCTTGCGACGGGGGAAGTGGTTTTGATAGCAGCGTGAACTGGTAAATCGCACGGAATTAGCACATTATCTCGCTGGACCGAATATAGTTAAAGAATTATTATGGTTTTCAAATGGTTTTTTTTTTTTTTAACCGAAAACAATTTAAGTTTGAACGAATATTTTATTACAATTTTGTGAATTTAGTAAATAAAATAATCGGGGAAAATAATAAGTTACGTTATTGTTCGAGCTAATCCGAACACAGTAAAATAGTTAAATGGTATTTTGTATAATAATAATAAAATTGTCTGCCTAATAATAATTAACAGCCAATACCTCGGTTTATATATAAGTAATAAGTAATGTAAAATTCTTTTTAGTAACTACCTACAGAATAGGTAGTCTAAATAGAGTTTATCGAATTTAAAATTCTCAAAATACCCAAATCTCAAATATCTTTCCATATTTGGAAATTAATTTTAATTAAGTAGGTAGGTTAATATATAATTTTTTCAAATATTGGTGTCAAGAGCGTTGGTATGAATTAAGTTGTTGAATACCGTTTTTTGAAAAGAATATTTGAAGGACACAATATAATTATGTAATAATGCACAGCGCACACTACCTATACTCAACAACCGTGCTAAAAGCACAAAATAAACAAAATGAAGAATATTGAATTAAAATATTGCTTACATCTTTGGTTTCTTCGCCATAGTGTTCGTCACCATCACCTCCCTCTATACTGATCCATTCAACATCATCCGAATCACTGCTAGTATAAGAATAATTTATTCCGTGGAGGTCTGGCTCTGTTTCTATATTTCTATGTTTTTTTTCCAATTCTTCAATGAGATCGGAGAAATCCTCCCCGTCAATAACGAAGACAGTTTCTTCTCCTTTCCGGTTGACCGCAGTACTCTCCATTGTAAAAGTTTTACGTTGAACGGTCGGTGGAAATTTTTATTTTGATGACGGACTGTATGAATGTACGAAATACAAAATAAAATTACCCAGCGTTTGCGACGATGAGAGGAACAGCAGCAACAGTAAAACACCGATGATTGTGATTTTTTTTTTGTCTGGGGACAGACGATCACGAACGTTGACCGACGGATGTCGTGACAAATCTCTAAAATGTAATGGTTTAACGTTAAACAACGAGTGGAACGGACGCCGGGAATGCAGGTCGTAAGCACCAGTGAAATAGTTCATCTAACACTACGTGAAAACGAATAACAATGATATTATCTCGGACCTCGGCCGCACGCTGAATAACGGCGGCGGCTGACAGCGTGGAGTGCGGATTGCATGTTTCTCTTCCATGACTTAATTATTGTAAAATAATCATGGCTAAATAACTACGTATGATCGCACTGAGACGCATTTTAGTTATGGGCTGCGCACGTACTACTGTGTAATAAATTATATATCAATATTGCATGATTTAGCATTTAAAAAAATCTCAGCTGGCAGTGATTTTTAATTTTATTGGAATGGATATGAATTTGGAACGGATTGAATTGCCACGGAATTAATAATTTTTTATTGTTTTGTTATCTAATGAATCGAAGTGATAACGCGCACTGCCGGTGGCGTCCATGGCACCAAGCTTTCATCGAATGACACTCCCACTGCGCACACTCCACAATTACCTTATGATTTGTGACATTGCCACCTTACCTTCATCTGTCCAAGTATATCACCATTTAAAAAAAAATTGCAGTTATTTTTAGATGCCAACATAATAATCACTAAAATGTGACCAACACAATAATATATACAAGGTGATTAGCTCCCCCCCCCCCCCATTATCTTTGACAGTGAATTCATTCAAATTCTGATATTTCGAATTTTTAAATATTATGCTATAAGACTATTTTTTGAAATTTTTAATTTTTTTTGTACTACTAAATGGGTGTCCTTTGGGTGAATCAAACTTATGTCTTTTTTTAAAAATATCGTCTTTAAGTATATTTAAAAATAAAAAAATCAGATTTTGAATAACTGGATTATTGAAGAAAAAAATAATAGGGTGGGCATACCTGGTGAACTACCCTGTATACCAGTAATATAATATTTATGTAAAGTAAAAATTAAACTTACAATTTTTAAGGTAACTGTTTTGTCTTTCCTATAATATATTGGTAGACCCCACTTGCACCACTACGC
>NW_019101916.1:0-4247 GCF_001856785.1 Myzus persicae | reverse complement strand
TGTTAAAGATTATTGTAGTCTAGAAAAAGCTATTGCGGACAAAAAGGTATAATGTATTTGCATTAATTAAAACTTTAATATAAATAATTTATTCTTTGGAAATAACTATAATACAGATATTATTTTATTATACACTTAATATTAAACATTTGTATACATATATATGTGGTAATATTGTAAATTGTTTTATATATATTGTATTGTATTATTGTTATATTATATTCGTGTGTAGGTTCGTCGAACGGACGGTTTTCCCGTACGTCGTTATCGACGGGCGACGAATCATTATATTATTGTATTACATTTTATATTTATATTTTATATTAGGTAAATTGATAATATTAATTAACGTACGTCGGGACTACGGCTGATTCCCGGTCGTCTCATGTTTTTAGTTGGTTGTTGCCTGTCGTCGGTAAATAAACGTATATTGTATTAATTGCGACTTATACTCTTTTTCCCACACCACACACATTAGACCCAGGTTGTCTACGCTACGGCATGACGTAGTATTTATATATATATATATATATATCTGGTTACTACAGTTCAGGTGTGGGGTTCGTGTGTGTGCGTGTGTGAATATTGGGTGAGTCGCAAGTCGTGAGTGCGTTTTTCAATACAGTGCAGTGGTGCGAAATTGTATTGTCGTACGCGAATATTTTGTTTAGCGAACGAAACGTGCGCGTTGTTGTTTTTCCGAAGAACTTAGCCGTTTCGGGCCAGGTTATTTGTAACTGGGGCTGACCGATTTTGTAGTCGTTGCAAATCGGCAGAAAATCGCGTATATACGTGACGTGTGGCTCGTTGGAGTGAGGTTACAGTGTATCAGTCAACTTTTGATAACCACAGTAGGGCTGGAATATTGCGTGGCAATGGCCGAAGGTGGTGAAAATGTCGTTGATGATGGTACTGAAATGGTAACCGAACACCGTCGCTGGTTAGGCGATGTGTCGGGCGTCTTACCGGAATTTAACCCGGTAAATTCGACTATGGCGATCGATAAATGGATCGATAAAATTGAAGAATTCGCTATACTTTATGATTGGGACGATGTTGCTGTACAACACTTTGCGTTAACAAAACTTACGGGTGTGGCGAAGACTTGGCGGGACAGTTTACCGAGAGCCGATCGAACTTGGCTCGACTGGGTAAGATTATTAAAAGATAATTTTCCGACAACCACGGTGGAAGACGTGATACAATTAAAATTAGATGCTCAAAATTTTTCTCGGAAAAATGGACAGAACATGATCGAATATTTTTACGAAAAAATCGCAAAGTGCAATCGTGCGAATATGAGTGACGCTGAAGTTATACAGTGGGTAGTTCGCGGATTAGGAAATGATCGATATCGCGATTATCTTGGTCCTCTTATTAAATACCAACGACCTACTGAATTATTACCTCATTTGATCGCCGCAAGCGAATATATTATACGAGATAAAAACGAATATTTTAACACAAAATCGGATAAAAATTCAAATAAAAACGGGAATAGTAAAAATTACAGTCATCTATCGAATAATCGTATTACGGCAAAATCGGCGATTATTTGTTTTCGATGTCGAGAGGCTGGGCATTTATCAAAAAATTGTACAAAAAAATCGACTATAGTGTGTTACCGGTGTTCCAAACCGGGACACAAGGCAAATGAATGTAACAGTAAATCGAACGGACAAGGAAACAGTACGGCTAGTGGTAGTGAAAATCCACAGAGCCAAACGGTATTGCAACTCGGGACTTCGGTGGTACAGAATAAGTATTTTAAGGACGCGATCATAAACGGTGTTTGCGTTCGTGCCTACGTGGATATGGGTGCATCGTGTATAGCTATGAGAAAAAGTGAAGTTGACCGCTTAAGTATTGTGTATGATGAAAAAATTCACGATGAATTTATAGGCTACGGTTTCGGACGCGTAAAGGCATTGGGCCGTTTTGAAACAAATATAAGTATTGACGGCGTTAGTGCGTGTGTGTCAGTCAACGTCGTACCCGATGACGTTCAAGAAATCGCGTTACTTGTGGGACACCCGTTTACCGAACAACCGCATATAATGATTACTAGTACGGCGGGAAAATTAAAAGTTGAAGAAATTATACCGGTTGGTGCTGAAAATCAAGTCACTAAAACTCCGATGTGGGCAAATGATGCGGTGGTGATTCCAAAAAATCACATAGGACATATTTCTGTTAGTACGAATTTTCGTAGTACCGACTTATGTATAGAAGGTGGTATACGAGCGACACAACAGATGATTCCCAGATGTTTAGTCTCAACGGACGACCGAGGACTAGCAACTGTACCAGTAATGAATTTATCGGACGTAGATTACAGAATAAAAAAAGGCCAAACTGTCACTAGAGGTGTATTATTTACGGAAGATAAAATTCAGACTACTAACCGTGAGGTAAATACCGAACCAATACGTATAGACGAAATCATAAGTGATTTGTCGTCGGATCAGGTCGAAGACGTGTGTATTGTGTTAAATGAATATAAGGAATTGGTCGCCCGAAATCTCCGTCAAGTGGGGTGCACAAATTTGGCCGAGATGAAACTTAACCTGAAGGACGAACAACCTGTAGTTTATCGTCCATACCGTTTATCATTTCACGAACGACAAGAGGTACGTGAACTAATCGAAGAACTAAAGGGTGCCAATATTGTCGAAGATAGCAGTTCTCCATACGCCAGTCCGATCGTGTTGGTGAAGAAGAAAACCGGTGATGTTCGAATGTGCGTTGACTATAGGGAGCTCAACAAGAAGACTGTTCCGGACAAGTATCCATTACCACGTATTGATGACCAGCTGGACCGGTTATATGGTAACAATTTCTTTACTAGTTTAGATTTGTTTAGCGGTTATTACCAAGTACCTATAAAAGACCCTTCCACACGTGAAAAAACTTCTTTTATTACCCCAGACGGACATTATCAATTTAGACGAATGCCTTTCGGACCGACAAATTGTCCGGCAATTTTTTCACGGATGGTTAGTTTAGCATTAGGTAATCTTTTATTTTCAGTAGCACTAGCATATTTGGACGACATAATTATACCCAGTAAGGACGTAGGGGAGGGCATTGAAAAATTAAAACTTGTGTTAGAAGCGCTTAAGGACGCAGGTCTCACTATTAGATTAGAAAAATGCAGATTTTTTATGCGTAGATTAGACTATTTGGGTTTTGAAATCAGTAGTAGTGGCATAGAACCAGGGAAAAGGAAAATTCTGGCAGTAGAAAACTTCCCCATACCGAAAAATGTTAGGGCAGTACGAGGGTTTGTAGGTTTAGTTAGTTTTTTCCGTCGGTTTATTAAGGGATTTGCCGTTATTGCCCAACCAATTACGGATTTATTAGCTAAAAATATACCGTTTATTTGGGGAAAAGAACAGGAGAAATCGTTCGAAATATTAAAAAATGCACTAACTAACAAACCGATTTTGGCCATGTATAACCCAGAAGGGTACACCGAGGTACATACCGACGCGTGTATAAATGGTGTGGCGGGTGTATTAATGCAAAGACAATTAGACGGAAAATTACATCCGATTAGTTATTATAGTCGTAAAACGTCGAAGGAGGAGGCAAAATATCATTCTTACGAACTAGAGGCGTTAGCTATAGTATGTACGTTAGAGCGATTTAGAGTTTATTTAATAGGTATATATTTTATTATAAGAACTGATTGCAATAGTTTAAAATTATTGGCGGATAAAAGAGATTTAAATCCTAGAATAGGCCGGTGGTTCATGAAATTGTCCGAATATAATTACGGTATTGAGTATATGAGTGGGTCACAAAATTTGGTGTCGGATGCATTAAGTAGAGGTCCGGTAGAGACAGCAATAGAGCCAGAGGTAGCCAGTTTACACGTCTTTAGTATAATAAATACGACCGACTGGATCGCAGCGTTACAGCGGGACAGCGCCGAAGTTGCATCGATAATTTCCAAACTTGACGAAAAAGACGGTACAGTTGTAGATAAGTATGCTATGGAAGATGGACGACTATATCGTACTACGAAAGGTTGGTGGAGGTTATATTTACCAGATGAATTACGTTATGATATTGTGCATGAGGCGCATAAGGACTTGTCACATTTGGGGGTAGATAAAACGCTTTCGCGTGTGAGAGAAAATTTTTACTTTCCAAAAATGCGTGATTTTATTTCTAAATATGTAAAAAGGTGTATTAGTTGTCTTTATTTTAAAATACCGAAGAAAGGTGCTACGTATTGGCAC
>NW_019101915.1:0-4310 GCF_001856785.1 Myzus persicae | reverse complement strand
AATTGTTCCTCAACGGATGCTGAAATGTTTCATTCCATAACACGTAACTATCTAAATTATATAAATTGTATACCTAATATTAAAGTTATCAAATAATTTTTATTTTTAGGTGCTTTGACTGATGTATATAATGGTGATGGTTTACCAATAGAACCAAGACAGGACTTGTTTACTACATGTATGTATTTATATTTAAAAATATTAATAATTAATAATTGTATAAAAAGATAGCATAAGTAAAGTAAAGTTTATTTAATTATAATATAAAATATCATTAAGTACTATATTTTAATTTTATACTTTTTCAGTTGATCAAATATCAAAGGACAGCAATAATGACCAATGTATTATTAAAGAACAAAATCAACAAAATGATCTGAATAAAATCATGTTTGAAAATATTACGACAATACTAGCATATGTTAAGAGAATCGATGGGAAACTTAATGCGATGGAATGCAACTCAAATACAAGTTACTCAAGTATGAGCGTGGAAACTAACTTCTTAAGTTTTTTTCCAATGAAAACTGTTGAATCTCTTGAAGAAATTGAAAGTAAACTTATATTGGACACTGCATTTGAAGAAAAATTGGTACCTAAATAATATTTTATTAACATATTTTTAAAATACATTTTTACTTAATTGAAATTTATTCTTTAGATAAATTGTGTTACTCAAATTGGTGGAACTAATATTCCTAATTTTATAAAACGAGTTTATTCTAGACTTTTTACAAATCAATTAGCAACATTATACTCATGGACCGGGTTTAGAAATAACAAACAGTTACAACATCTAAGAATAACTAAAATCATAAAAGGTAATCTATTACTATATAAACACTATAAACATAGGTATATTTAATATTTATACATTCACTGAACTAATTTACCTTCTACATACCTATTTGGGGTTAGAGAGAACTGGGATAAGTAACATTTTGCATTCAAGTATAATATTAAAAGAATGTATTATTGATTTAAAATTTGTAATATTCTAGATAATAACTATGGCATTAGTTAAATAATAGTTAAATCTAGATTTATAAAAAAATTTAAAGAATGTCCTAATACTTCTTGGTTAAAAGAAATTAGTACCTACCTACTTTTGTTATAGTATGTATTTATATTAAACTTTTGGAAAGAGCAGGCAGGTTATCACTATTAATTTTACCTAAATTAAGTATGATTTAGAATATAGTGTGTGTATGCACCACTAACTCATTTTGTAAATATCAAGCAAAATTGTTTGAATCAGTTATTATGTTATTTTTCAGATGTATGTATGAAAAACTTCAAGGGAACAGAAGTGGAGTTTGTAACCAATGTTAAGAATTGGTTTAAAAATGGTAGTCAACGCCAATCGAGGCAAAAACAATAACTATTTTATTTTTTTAAATTTTTAGTTATTTACAGTATTAAGCCCAAAGTGTATAAAGTTTAAACACATTAATTATTATTTTTTTTTTTTTATTATTATTATTAATTTGTTATAATTATTTAAAACTAAATTAAATAAACATAATTGGTTCCTATTAATTATCAAACAAATATTTTTAAATTTTTATAACTAGATTAGAAAAAAAAAAGACTTGCATTTGATGTCAAGGAGAAACTTCTTACGAACCGTTCAAAGTGGGTTAACTGATCTGTTACCAGCAGTGACTCAAAGTTTTGTGGAAGTGGAACCGTTAATACAAGCACCTAAACCACACCAAATAAATAGCTCTCTAAACGCTCCGAGTATAAGTAATATTATTCCACCATGGGATCTATTCATTAATCGTGATACTACAAAATGTTGTATTGATGATGGTAATCCTATTTATTTTAATACTAATAATTCTGATAATATTGAAAAAATGTCGCTAGATACAAAACTAAGCAAATGGATATTACAATTTCATGTTTCTCACAGTTGTGTGAATGCTCTGTTATTAATATTAATATCAGAAGGACATGATCTACCTAGGACTACACGTACTTTACTAAAAACACCAAAAGCTAAGGATCATAGTATCATAAATATACATCCTGGATCTTATATTCATCTTGGTGTAGAATATATGATTACTAAGTTCTTAACAGTACATATAGACTTGTTTGATAATGAAACCGTAATTGAACTAGGAATGAATGTGGATGGATTACCTATTACATCTAGTTCTAAGTCATGTCTCTGGCCCATTCTCATTTCTTTTGTAAATATAAAATGTTTATTAAACACTGTAATCCCAGTAGGACTATACCATGGTAAGTACAAAAAACCATCTTCTAGTCATGAGTACTTAAATCTTTTTATAAATGAAATGAAACATATTATATCTAATGGAATACAAATTAAAGAAAAAGTTTTGAGGTTTAAGATTGTGCAAATTGTATGTGATGCCCCAGCAAAGTCATTCATTTTAAATGTAAAAGGCCATAACGCGTATCATGGGTGCAACTCTTGCACTGTCGAGGGAGATTTCATAAGAAAACGAATGGCTTATTTAGATTTAAATGCTCCTTTAAGAACAGATGGCTCATTCCGTGAAAAAAAAGATGAGTTTTACCATAAAGATGAAAGTCCTCTAGAAGAATTGCCGATTGATATGTCATCTGCAGTTGTTTTAGAGTACATGCACAATATTTGCTTAGGTGTCATGAAAAGGTTGATAATATTTTGGATAAAAGGTAAAAAACCAGTACGCCTTGAAAACTCTGAAACCATTTCCGAAGAATTAAATAATATGAAGACTTTTTTACCAACTGAATTTAATCGTTTGCCAAGGTCTTTAGAAGAGTGTGAATACTGGAAAGCTACTGAATTTAGAACTTTTCTCATTTACACAGGGCCAATTGTCTTAAAAGGAAGATTGAAAAACAGTCTGTATAAACATTTTATGATTTTAAGTTGTGCCATCAGATTATTAATTTCTCCTAAAACATCTTATACTTATAATAATGTTGCTAAAATGTTAATTAAACAATTTGTTAGTGAATATTCTACACACTATGGAGAAGAATATGTAGGCTATAACGTACATGGGTTAATTTATGTTGCTGATTTCGTATTGATGCATGGGAGTTTAGATACATTTTCTGCATTCAAATATGAAAACTATTTACAGTTTTTGAAAAAGAGTTGTAAAAACTCTAGGTATCCACTTGAAGACACTTATAACCGTATAATGGAACACGTTAATATTGATATTTCTTCTGTTGCACCCAACTACCCAATTCTCAGAAATGAAATAAATTATGACCCTTTAGTTAATAAATCAATTGATGAAACTTATTATAAAGAAATTATCTTAAACAATTATGTAATTAATTCGAAAAATTTAAAAGATAATTTTATTTATATAAAAGACCATGGTATAGTAAAAGTAATAAACATAATTCAATTGTCAAACTCTAAAATTCAAATTGAAGTAATTAAATATAATATATCTCCTATGTTCCAAAATCCTATTTCATCAGATATAATTAAAATGTATTATGTACATGATATAATCCCAAAACCCCCTTTAATATCAATTAATATAGAATCAATAAAATATAAGTGTTTTTCTTTTCCAATTACTAATAATAAGTCAATAGCTATAGCATTGTTGCATACTACATAATATTATTACCATCATTATTACCTATATTTTAATTAAATATACCTATAGTTTATTGATGCTTAGTTTTTTAATACCTGTTGTAATAAATAACTTGTAAAATATAATATTTACTATTGAATGTATTATGTTCTATTCTTTATTCAAAATATATATTTCAATACCTACATAATTTATATTGATATATTGTTTTTAAAATATAATAAATTCATTATTTGTCTTAGTTAATGTTTATTTAAACATTATCTATAGTGTGTGTGGCCAAACTTTACTGTCCTTTTATACATTAGTTATTTAGTTAAGGTAGTTAAGTAAATACTTGTATATAGCCATAGGTACCTACGGTATAAGTATAATTTATTGGTTTATGAGTATTACGGTACAAGCATGGGAAGTGCCCATGGAGCTGAAGAACCTCCCCCCCCCTGACCATCCACAATATACATTTTTTAGTGTTGTTTCATGTAATAATTATCAATTTATGATCATAGTGGTGAATGGTGATATAAGCGAGCTACATTCATATTTCATATATAGAATATTAACTTAATTATTTCAAACCTAATTTTATGTCTATATTCTACTGAGTGGTACTAATTTATTTTCGATCCCCCCTCCCCTTCCAATTTAAAAATCCTACGAACATCAGTATTCCACTGACTTTAAAGTTGGTAAAGTACATAATATTATGTATATTAATTA
>NW_019101914.1:0-4311 GCF_001856785.1 Myzus persicae | reverse complement strand
AAAATTAATGTTTTCAGCAAAAATTGTATTCAACCCACTGTTATACTGATCGTAAAATCAATAGAAATAATATCATACATATGATAATATATGGTCAGGCCCGGCTCAAGCAATTTTACACACCTAGGCAAACTTAAGTTTTGCCGCCCCTTTACATGTAAATACTATATCAAATTTTTTTTTACATAAACATTACTAAAATATAGTTAATTCTGAGTTCATTATATTTATTTGTATAAAGTAAACAATTGATTAGATTGATATATTATTTATAGACAAGTAAATCCCTACTAATTTAAACAAAAAAAAAAAAACAATTTAAAAATAGTTATATTATAATATACAAGTTAATAAAAACATAATATATAAATGTTAACATCGTATTAGAACTTAACTTTTCTTGCTTTTGCGTTAGCGAAATCAGATACAACTTCTTCCATATCCATATTATAAACTAATTCTTTCTCTATTGAAATCATTGCAAGGCCCACTAAACGATCTTGTGACATTGTGGATCGTAAATAATTTTTAATAATTTTTAATTTTGAAAAACTTCTTTCCCCCGTGGCAGCCGTTACAGGAAGTGTTAAAAGGATTCTTAACGATATATAAGTGTTAGGAAAAAGTTCAACTAATTGATTTTCACAAATATATTCCAAAACAATTCGAGGATTAGTTTCTGTATCATTGAACCGTCTTTGCAGAGCTGTAATTTCATCATATAATTCTACTGCATTAATATCAGAAGTAAAGCCGTTATCTGATGCAAGTGCTAGTTGAAGATCTTTACAATGATTCATAAGTTCATCGCTATTTTTTATTTTGGAAATGTCATAAAGGAATGAAAATAAGCTTGCATGCTCAGAAAGTAATACAAATCTTTCGTTAATTGATTGTACAGCTCTATCTAAAATTTCATTGAAAAAGTTTACTTTGAATCTTTGTTTAGAATCAATTATGGGATCATCACGTGACTCATAATTAAACTGTGTATTTGTACGTCTAATTCTACTTTGATCTATTAATGGAAATGAATCTTCAATTCCAAGAACGTTTGCTAGTAGTTTAGCAGACTTCAATGTATTTTCAAACCCTTCATCAGAACGATATCTCATTAAAAAAAGTTTAGTTGAATCTAACTGTTTAACTGTTTCAGAAACGTCAAGCGATATTGATTGTAACATTTTACTGGTAATATTTATCTCAAATAAAATATCGTACCAAACTACCAAGCAACACAAAAATTTAAAGTTTAAAAACTTATTGATGATACCAATTGCTTCGGCGCGACTTTTAACACCAGAAGGATTTACCAACGAATCATCTTGAGATATTTCTAAAAGAGCTGAATATATTTCTTTGATTTGAAATCGTATAGCTCGTACTGCATCTAATCTGCTTTCCCAGCGGGTCCCACTAAGGGGTTTTACAGTTAGGTTATTTATGTGCTTTAATAAGACATTCCATCGATGAGTCGATGCAGAGAAAAAAACATAGACTTCTTGAATTATATTAAAGAATATAACCGCATCCAGACAACAATTTGCTGAATCATTTAAAACTAAATTTAATGAATGAGCATTGCATGGTACATAGAACGCTCTTCGGTTAAGTTGGCGAACTCTTGCTTGGACACCATTTTGTTGACCACGCATATTGGCACCGTTATCATATCCTTGTCCCCTCATGTCATCAAGTACAATACCATATTTTTTTAGTGTTTCAAGTAAAACATTAGTCATATTTAAACCAGTAGTATCATGTAATTCGATAAATGTTAAAAAATGTTCATTTATAGAAACTTTTGCAGGGACATTATCTTTCTTTTCGGTAGCTGTTACGAATCTTATAATCATTGTCATTTGCTCTTTATGACTAACGTCAGGTGTACAGTCTAAAATAATAGAATAGTATTTCGAATTTTGTACTGCTGATATTATTTTTTGTCTTATTTTGTGATCTAAAAGTTGGATTATTTCATTTTGAATATTTTTACCGAGGTAATTAGTATGTATGTCTTGAGATGTTATTCTACTAATATGCTCTTTTATTATAGGGTCAAATTTTCCCAGAAGTTCAATAAACTTCAAAAAATTCCCATTATCGAACTCGTATAATTTATCAGAACTGCCTCGTAAAGCTAAATTTTGCATTCCTAAAGTTTGAATAAGAGATATAACTCTTTCAATGACGGCTTTCCAGTGTTTTGTTTCTTTACGAATTAAAGCTTGATTTTCATCGTCGATAGTTTTTCCTTGCATCATTCGAGTCTGAAGAATTTTCCAATCTTCATATGCAATCTTATGATTTGGAGAGTTTTCATGCCGTTGTAGTATTTGAGATATATTTTTCCAGTCTCTGGTACCTTGCTTAGAGAGAGAAGATATATCTTTTTTAAATAATTTGCAGCAAAAACAAAATACTGAGTCACTTGACTCTGAATAAATAAGCCAGGTCCTATTAAGCTTTTCTCCATTAGATAGTGTCTTAAAGTAGTGAACATTAGAAAACTTTCTTTTAGAATCATCTAATGGGTAATAATTTAAATTTATTTGAAGGGGATTATTTTTGACTAATAGTAACTTAATTCTATCATTTATCACAGGCCACTTTGCAGGGTCCTTAATAATTTCAACATCTAAATTTAAATTGTCATCTGAATTGTCCATTTTTGAATTTAAATCTGTAACATCAGATCTTACATCTTTATCGTTAACTTCAGATCTTTCATCTTTATCGTTAACTTCAGATTTAACAATATCATCATTATCCTTAATAATATCAACCTCTAAATTTAAATGGTCATCAGGATTATCGTTTTCCAAGTTAAAATCTGTAACTTCTGTATCTTCAGTATCTTCATCGATAACTTCAGATTTAACGGAATCATCATGTTTGGATTTAAAAAATTTAAGCATTAAGCCGGATTGTTTGGCAATTTCAGCTTCTGCCGCAGCACGTCTTTTTCTATACTCCGATCCCGAAAAACGGTGTCGCTTTTTAGTATTACCCACGTCAGAGTTAGTTGAGTTAGACATTCTTGAATTATTATTATATAATAAGATAGGTACCTAAATTAAATAATTTAATCATTACTCATTAGATCCCTTCATTTTACTAATACATAATATTATTATATATTTGTAATCCACGTGACAACTGAGGTTATAAATATCGCGCAACTCACGAAGGGATATAATTAATATATAATAAAATATATACGTCACCTATATAGGTATATATTAGGTCACATTAATAAGACAAATAATAACTCAAATCGGTTGAGTCATTAGGACAAACAAAAATTGAGTTATCAAAAATTCAAGTTATAGAAAAAATTGGGGCCAAGATAGGTTCCTTGAGTCATTGAAAATTCGACTTATAGAGGTATATATACGTTAGAGCCGTTGAGATTTCGCTGTATATTATATTTTATAAATAATTATTGCGATTTAACAGGACAAAATAAAATAATATTGAATGTGTAAACGCGGTAGATTTTAATAAAACCGAAGAACGTCCCATCTCCCATGACAAAATTATTAGTAGAAATCGTTTAGTACAATAGTACGATATTGATTTATACGTCATAATATCGATTTAAATTGATAAATAAACTTAATAAATAATAATTTCCGTACAAAAATGTGTATCATAATCCATAAAGATAATTATTTTAAATTTAAATAACATAAAAAAATTTGATGTTAAATTTTTATAATTTATAAGAATAGATACCTGTAATTTGTAAATTTATTGTATGGCCAACTGATGTCTGATGAAAGTCGGCAGGCAAAAGAAAATAAAATCATTAATATTAACTTATCTGTAATCGTCGATCGGTATTCGGGACCTATTTATAGTCAATAATATTCGTCAACAGTGCGTTTTGTGGAAGAGTAATATTGAAAACAACAAAACGCGTTATCGGGGCCAGATAAAAGACTGATTCACGGAACCGATTAAAAACCGTCAAGACTCAAGAGAACACCGTAACTTGTTGCGGTCGACGGTCGACCAAAAGCGTACATTTATATTTGTCCGATCATACTGACCAAATTTTATATTTTTACTTTTTATTTTTTACTACCCACGATTTGATATAAATAAGGAATCTTTTTAAAAACTATCTATTATACAAAAATGTTAAATGCCGCCCCTGAAAAATGCCGCCCTAGGCGTGGGCCTATATCGCCTACCCCTTGAGCCGGGCCTGTATATGGTATATCATATATGCTCATAGTATTGTAAACAGACAGACAGCCTTCAATCAGAACTGTTGTATAATAATGTTTTCATATCATTGAATTC
>NW_019101913.1:0-4328 GCF_001856785.1 Myzus persicae | reverse complement strand
AAAAAAAAAATGAATTTTTACATGAAAAAATTGATGTTAGCATCGAACAAAAAAAAGGTTGGTTAAGTTCAACGAATGATAAATAAGCCCGACGGGAACGGGCAGAAAAACACTATAACTATTTTTGCCATATTATATCAAGCGTTTGAGTGACATAATATTATAGGTACCTACACCTCACGTTTGGATATTCGCGTGTAATATACAGTATTTTGTCTTCTTCCCTCGGTTATGTTGCGTGTCAAAGGTTAGGTTAGGTTAGGTTAAATAGGATAGGATAGGTTAGGTTAGGATTTAATTAATGCAGCTAGAAATATATTTGATAATTTATAATTATTTTCAATAAGAGGAAAACTATAATAAATGGCCGCAATAGATTGATATGTGGCATGAGATCCTAGTGGATTATTTATCTCAAAATCATCTATGTACAAAAAGTATGGGAAAACTATTTTTCCTTCATATTGTGATGTCTTTTGTTTCCATAAATTTCCTTGTACAAAATTTAAGAAAGACGTTTGGTCAGTTTGGAAATTGACTAGTCTATCATAACTTGTTTTGAAATTGTTACCATGTTCAAAAAATTGTTTAAATTGGAACTGTAATGGTAATAGAGCACCTTTAGTTACTTTTTCATTATAACAAATCTCACCACTATAAGAAACAGGACACATTTGATTATTAATAGTTATCTGTTGGACTTGGCATAACAAGTTATTGCTTATAAGCCAATTATTTAAGTGATACTCAGTACTACAATAATTAAATGGATTTAGTATTAATACCTCAAGCCTATTAAAAGTAGAAACTAATATAGGTTCTGAAATATTAATTTTAACCATACTTTTAAGAATGGAGGCAATAGGTTTCAAAATATTTTCTGTCATCCCAGATTGAATATAAAGCACATCACTATTATTGAAATTGTTATTATTGTATAAGCTAATGATAAATTTTAAAGTCGATTCATACAATTCTTTTGCAGATTTTCCAAAGTTAAATGTATCTTTAAGTTCATCATTGGGGCCATATTAGTAGTTTCTTGTACACAGTTACCACTTTGTAGACTAGGAAATGTTTTAGACATAACAACTGCATGCTTCCTATTGATATGCCTTTTAAATGATGACAAGCAATTAAATGATTGTGAACAAGCATCTTCCAAACATGTATAAAAACTATCAGGCTTAAGCAAATGAATTAATTTATAATGTACAACTAAAGCTTTCAATTCACCAACAATATCACAATTGCAAATATAACATATCATAATGAATACTTACCTGACAGACAGAAGAAATTGAAGATCGCAAATTCGCAACTCTCGCAAATGCAATAATTTCAACACAATTATTTAAATTAAAAGACGGTACTTAGGAAATCAAAAGACAAAATCACAAATGACATGTTTAAACAGCAAAACACATTACGAGTGGAAAGTACTATACTGGGAACAGGGCAATGATCGTCACATGGATTGTAGAAATTAGGGTTATGAACTTGGTTTTATTATTTTCATATCGATAATAATAACTATCAAATTAATAATACATATTATTTTTTTTACAAGATATCTTGTTATTCACATAAGGTATTATCTAAATGACAATATTAATATTGTCAAACATGCCATGTTATTAATATATAGCCTATAATATTTTTAGGATAAAATAGCTATTATTGATTCAACAATAATATTATTAATTATTTTTGCGCCAGTAATAATAATTATCATATTGACAATATATTATACTGTTTTAACAAATTATCTTGTTATTCACACAATTTATTATCCAGGTGACAAGATTAATATTGTTGAACTTCTACAATATTATATTATTAATATTACAAATGATATTTTTTTCGGTGCAGTCAGTATTATATTATGTTGTGTAATATTTAATTGTTTCGAATTTATTTTATTAGATTGTTTCGTTTTCAAAATTGTGTGCTTAAGAGCCTTCTTTTTCTTCTTCATAGGACCATTCGTCGGAGACCGTTTACAAAGATACTTAAAGAATATCTCATTTGATATTTTTTAATACTTGAGTGGTATAATATAATAAAATATTTTATAGGTTCACAGGTTATTTCACACCTCTTTTACAGTGAGATTTTCAGGAAATACAAGCGGAGATGTTCCCCTTTAGAAAAACTGATTTTACCGCAATGTGTATAACGCACTGCATCCATAGTATTTCTCATAAAGTGTACTAATCATAATACCTATCATCAATTTTGGAAAAAATTTCCCTTTAAAAATATGTCACTGAAGGCACGTGCCTATAGTGCCTGCACATATAAATACGCCACTGATTACGGTGCTGTTTAGTGTATTATGATAACAATTCTCTACATATGGACACACATTTTATGAATGCTTATTCATTATCTATACTAAAACAAATAAATTCGTCATCATTTATTATGTATAATGTTCATTAAAAATATAGATACCTATCTAGTTCATACCTATTTATAACCTACATAGTAAGTAACCACTATAGCTGTTTTATGGGTAATAGTATTATGTAATTTAAAATTTTAACCGATCCGGAACGGTTACATTCTGGAGCCGGTGTCATACAATTGTTTGTTTTAGTATTGCAGCCAGTAATTCGCAGAAACCAGAACTTAACAGTTAAATATTTTTCTCAAGAACCGGAACCATTTACAAAAAACTCAACATTTTCCAATTTCCGATTAAGTTAAAGTTACGTTGCAAACTACTTCCAATACATTTGCAGGATTTCCGAGTAGTAATATTGTTTCTAAATAATACAGATATCAATGCGTAAAGTCAACTTTAGAGAAAATTATAATAAAATTGTGTCCGGAGGGCATTGATATTGTTACGAACTATATTACAAAAATGTAACAAACAACAGAAAATAAAATGGTCTATTTTCAGAGCACATAAATGGAAATTTCTTACAGTTGATGACGTCAGACAGCAGTTAATAGATATTGTAATTGTGAAATTATTATGACTGACACGTTATAGTTTAAAGGAAGTATTATCGCCAAATGACGCATATAAATGGTTGGAAAAATCAAATTAAATAGTAGAATTTGAAGGTAAACAATGTTTTGATTTTTTTTGATTAAAAAAAAATGTATGCGTTTAAATAAAATTATAACTTTAGTACAAAAAATGCTTTGAGGTATATGTACCAGTGATACATTTTCATACACTTTTAATTTCTTTGGTTTAAAAAAAATTATTCTTCATAAATAATCTTAATATTAAACCTAACCAATATGTAAAAAAATAGGTACTGAAATATATTAATGATGTATTTTAATTTCCAAAAATAATTAAATTACATTATAAAAACGTACTTAAATTTTGATCGTATTAAATATTTTCGACTCGACGTTCTTCTATTTTTGGTCGACAGTATTATTTATATCTTATTACATGAAATATATATTAAGGTATGTCTTCGATAACTTACCGGAAACATTCAATTTTCTATGACTATAACATAAGCATATGATTGTTCGATTATAACCATGATTAATATTTTAATAAACGAATTGAAGAATATATAATATAATAACTATTCTTTGGTTTTATCTTATTGTCTTACGCACACGTGCTGCTCACAAGTGCTCAACTTTTTTTTTTAAAATTGAAACCAAACATTTCAACCACAAATTATTTTCATGAATTAATGTGCATTTTTGAATTTAGGTGTATAAATGTGTGCAATTCAATAAGAGTGAAATATTATTTTTACGAGTAAGACGATTTTTACATAGTTTGATATAGGCAAATTAAGTTTTATTTTGACGAAAAATAAAATGTTTATCTTAAGTTTATTTAAATACTAATTCAATTCAAATCAACTACAAGTACGATTGATGTCTAGTGTGGGATTACGAGATCATAATATATTATATAATATTTTATGTATGTTACTGTTAATGTTGGCAATCAGTACCTACTTAAGCTATTTTCAATAATGGCTATATAAAAATTAATAGTAATTAATCATTATTTGCGAAGTCTATTAATTTGGTTGGGCAAAGTTATTGCCTAGAAATTGTATAAAATGACTAGAATTGATACCTCTTATATTAAAATTGGGAAATATAATAATTTATTAATAATTTATTAGTTTATTACTTGAATCTACAAAATGATTTATTAGGTGTGTTATTACTAATAATTTTTTAGTTATTTTAATTGTTATACGTAATTTATTATTGATTAATATTATAAAAATAAATTACTTTATTTATTTTCACAAGGAAAACTATTATTGGGCATACTTCTATAGACCAGCGGTTCCCAAACTTTTACGACCACGGCACCCTTAAAA
>NW_019101912.1:0-4264 GCF_001856785.1 Myzus persicae | reverse complement strand
CGATTAGGACAAAAATATAAGGTTGCAAATTTTTTTTACCGGTTGCCTAAAGTTGCAAATTAGTTGCAAAATGTTGCAAAATATTGGTGTTTTTATCATAACATGGTGGGGCCAAATTCACGTACGTGCTTTACATAATACACACACAAACACAGGTCGGTCGGTGTAGTGTAGTGGTATAAGAAGTATGAGGTGACCGGCACGCGCGTATTATTATTATACTCAGCCGGCCCGTACACCATCATTTACCTTAAATTTAATTTTTCTCGATTGAATTCATTATGGATGTGGATAGTTATCCTTCAGGTAATTCTCGAATAATTAAACACAAAACTAATTCAATAAAATAACAAGTATAATTTATGTCAACAACTGTTAAAGAAGAGAGGAGATTAAGACTATGTTGACAGTTGGCACTAATGCCTCCTCGCCATAAGGTACCACAAAATACGTTGAATCACAAACAATACTGCTACCAATTTCGACAAAAACATTATACCGGGGACATTCAATTTAATGGGGGAAAATAAAAATGCGAGAACGATAATTACTAGAAGATATTCAAAATATAACAATGATACACAAAAATCGCAGACTGATGTTCACAAAGGACAACGAACGAAAAATAAGCTACAGATGAGTAATAGCGTTTTCGATTTGACAAAATAGTGTGCACGGAAATTCCACTACTACTACGCGAGTGTTGTACTAGTTTTTAATAAATCGAATACAAATAAGTGTAATCATAGAAAACAAAATATGTTGACATGGAAAGAAATACAATTACCGGATTTTGGAAATAGGTATAATCATTGATGAACACGATTTAGTATTTAATATTTATAATACTATTTAAAGCATTGGTATAATTTTAATAATTTGTATATTTGTAAATTTTTTTTATATTTTGTTAGCGGAATAAACACTTACAAGCTACAACAGTCAAACAGTATAGAATGTCATCCGATTCCGATGTTGAAACATTTGACGTAAGTAGTTTTCATAAGTAGGTAGAGTTTTAAATTATTATTAATCATCTATCCCAATTAATTTATTATGTTATATCAGATTAGTAATCAGAGCTTTATATGTCACATAAAGGCATAAAGTCTATTATGATGGAGTCATTTAGAGGCGCATACTTAGTGTATAATTTAAATAGTTGGTGTACTCGTGTACTGAAAAATGATGATTGTGAAGTTTTTGGGCTGCATACTAGTTGCGGTCATGACGATTTTTGAGATAAACAGATATAACAGTTGCGGTCACGCCAATTTAGGTAATATCTTAGTTGCGGTCATAGCTTATCATAGCTGTATAAAATGCACATAGCGTATATTTGCCTATTTTTATATTTATTGACGCTTTAAATGAAATTCAAACGAATGGCTATTTAAAAATGAATTGTACAAAAACCAGTCGTGTTAATAAAATTTCAATAGAAAAAGAGCATATTTTTGCGCAACAAATATAATATTATGAAGAAGGTTTTTTAAATCGGCTTGAATATTGAAAGTCGATTTCCTTTAAATTTATACCTACAAAATTTTAAAATTTTAAATTATTATTATTATTATACTATTATATATTATATTTTGACACAAGTTTACTATTATATACTATATTTTGACACAAGTTTAACCACGTAATTTAAACATAAGTATCAACATTTTTAACCATACCTACACAAAAAATAATAGTGTATACAGTCCTAAGTCTTTTATCTTTTCGATATAAATGGGAAGGAAAATGTTGATTAGTACATTTTTCTAAATTAAATAAATAAACGAAATATTAATTTCATATTTAATTATTTATTATATTAACTATATTATATTATATTATTTAGTATACTTAGTTATTATTATTTGAGTGACCGCAACTAGTATGTAATCTTTTTGATGGGTGACCGCAACTAGTATGTAAATTTTGATTATGACCGCAACTAGTAGGTACACACCGGTTTTTTGTATCCATATTGCTAGAGCTCTTGAATTCAATTTCATTGACAACCACAATGCATTTTTATTTCTTGTTTACGGCAATAGTTACTAATATTTTTATTTATTTACATTGTATAGGTTTGTCCTAAATGCTTTCAAATTTTTGATACAAGTACACATCATGTTTGCCAACGCACCGACACCAAAAAAAAGTAATTTTGAGTAATTAATATTTCTTCCAATTAAAAAAATATTGTAATATATATTACTTTTATTTTGTGCTACTGGTATAGATCTCATACATTAGACGATATTGAAGAAGCAGGTTTACAAAGGTAATAACTAATAATTAATATATTATTATTGAATAGGTAATGAATTAACTAAAGAAATCTCTGTGTAAGTTATTTTGAATCTTAATATTCTTATAATTGTGTAATGCTTCAATAGGTCTGTGGCTCAAAACAGTAAAGAAAGTAATAATAACTTGCTTGCAAGTAATGCATTGCCTTTAACTGGTTTTTATTTTACATTATGCATATATATGTTTGACTTCTGTGACTATTCTTCAACTGGATAAGTGTCCTGTGAACAGATGGGATTAACATATGGGCTAAAATATTGGCTTATTTGGTCATAATATTATCTCTTGTTATGTTCTATTTAATAAATACAACTTATTTAAAATATACATTTTATTGTGTTTACAGAGAATATTACAAAAAGTGCTTGGACAGATGAAAATACAAGTTTTATGTTGGAATGTTACCATCAATATATGGAACAAATTGGTCCGATGAAAAAATTTAAAAATAAAAAGTGTATGTGGGTAAAAATTAAACATGACATTGAGGACAAATTTAACTACTCATTCACAGAGGTACAAATAGAAAATAGATACAAAACAGTTTTGAAAAGAAATAAAACATCAACCAAAAATAACAACACTACTGGATCTTCTCCTAACTATAGTATGGTCGATGATGAGTTTGCAAAAATTGCTTCATTGGACGATTCTATTGAGCCAGCTGTCCAAGTTGGAAAGTTATTAAAAAAACTGAAACATGATAGATATTGCATTTTGATGAGTGTTAAAAAAATTAAGTTTATAAAAGTAATTTATATTTATTTTTTTCTTTTAAAGGTACATCGAGTTCTGGACTTAAACGAATAATAAAAGACGTCATTATTGCACCGAAAGATGTGCTAAACGTATCGAACAAAAAAGTTAAAACTTCTGTCACAGATGTTTTAATTGCTATGCACAAAGAAAAGGAATAAAATAAAAAACAAAGTGAACTAGATCGTGAAAAGCGCCATAATGAAAAAATGGACTTGCTTAAAGCTATTTTAAATAATAAGTGAAATGTTAGTACGTTACCTATATAAATTGTCTACATAAGTTAACGTATTATTTCTTTATTTAATAATAAAACAAGTGTCATTCCTATTAAATGTATGAATTACAATGAGTTTGATAATATTTGGCGCTTTGCCATTCCTTTTGTACGGGCATCTAAAGATCTTGGATTTAAATCTGCTAATGTTATATTTTGAGGTTCTTCTTGTGGTAGTTCTGTAGTTATAAAATCATCTTCCTCTGAACACATATTGTGTAAAACACAACAAGCCCGTACAACATTGGCATCTTTTTCAGTCAATGCAAAATCCAATTTTAATAATTGACGAAAACGCTCTTTTCAAAGGCCGAAAGTGTTTTCTTTAAGAACTCTTGTTTTAGAATGATTTTTATTAAATTGTTTTTCGGTAACAGTAAGATTACCATAATCTCTATATGGGGTTATTATATTCTCTTCCAAAGGGTAAGCAGAATCAGCTAATATATGATACTTGGATCCACACACTTGATTCAAATATTTGTCTTTATAAAAAAATGACATTTGTAGAATCCGTGCATCATGCATTTTTCCAGGGGTCCCAGTGAAAACATCAAGAAATTTTTTCTTAGCATTACAAATAGCTTGAAGTGTTATAGAACAGTCATGGTGCCTATTGACATATGTAGATCGAATTTTATGTTTGGGTTTCCTTATGCTAATATCGACTGGTATAAGGCAAAAGGGGCCAAGCGACATTTTTACAACTTTTCAGGAGAGCAAAAACAAAATTTTCATGTGTTCTCAACTTTGGCGTTGGGGCTTCGGTGTTTAATTAAGCTCCAGGAATGAGGTTAATGTAAATTTGTATTTCATTTTATGTTACCTTGATGGCTTGATATTAGTTATACTGAAATGTCTCGTTAATTTTTATACACAATGGATTTTGTTAAAATTTACCATTTTTTGGCGCTTAGCTCTTAT
>NW_019101911.1:0-4350 GCF_001856785.1 Myzus persicae | reverse complement strand
AATGACATTTTACAAATGTAAATTTGCTGACTGGGAAATAGATGTGATTTAAAATCGCGTCCGCGAGCGAACTATTCGCCTAGTGTGTAACCAGCTTAATGGTACTCGGTGTTCATCGATCGAAGAAACATAATTTTGATAACAAAACAAACATGATGGGTTAACAGAAGTTAAGAAAATTATTTTATTTCACATAATTTGTTTATGATGTGGTGATGGCCACGTTCGAAGGAATGAAAACAAATAATAAAATCATACATTGCGTAAAATAATTAATCGTCATTTTATTAAGCGCGTAGCTGCGCGATCGGCATACGTTGACGGTCGACAATACATATAGATCATAGAGACAAAATAATAATTAAAATTAAAAAGGATTTGATTTTAAATACCTATTTGATTTAGATTTTTTTTCTTTTATAAATTGTTTAATTTAATTAAACTTTTTATTGTCCTCAACTTTGTACCTTTATCAGAATAATCTTTTAATAATACTTTTGCCCCCTCCTCCCCAAAAAAGTATAAATCAGATAGGTACCCAGACAACAATTTCGTAACATCAATATTGTAGTAACCTTAGGATTTGGTTAAATTACAAATATTACGATTTTGACGTTATTATAATATTGTCCAGAGCTTTTCAGTTAAATGTTATATTAAAAATATTTCCTTAACGTGATCATCAAGTATTTTTATAATATTCAAATTAATATCATCTAGTAACATTACAATAATATTAAGTTATGAACTTAGAAGTACATTATTTTGAAAATATTTTTTGTACGTTCTATATTGGTTAAATTTACAATATTTCAAATATTTTCTGTAGAAAATATTTTAAAAATGTTAAACATATAATCTAAAATAATATTAAATTCTAAACATTCTATTGGTGTTTTACATGAATTAAATGTACAATGTTAAACATTTAACGTTAAACAACGTTTAAACTATATTGAATAAATAACTATAATTATTATAATAATATCATTAATGTATTTATATATTATATTATATCCATGATCTATCATCATAAATATTTTTTATGTTCTTTAATTTCTTAATTACATTTTTAACTATTGCAGTTATATCTACATATTGGTATATTTTGTCGCCTATATAGGTTATTATACATACATAGGTTATTATTGCATATTGATTTAAAATATGTAGTACCTATTTATAATCAATATTTATGGTAGGGTATACCTAGTAATGAGTATTTATAATCACAGAATAGGTAAAATTTAAAGGTAGTTTATTTCAATGTAATTCTTAAAGCTTAACTAAGTAATAACCAAATACTGAAACAGAAAAGAAAAAAAGGAGGGCAATTGGGTTCCACTCTGCTGTACAATAAGTATAGATGTCTAGCAAAAGGTCACTTTAATGATGAATGTGTTAAATTTGAATTGTAATATATAACATCTAAAAGATCCAAACAACTTCTAACATTGGCATAAAGTAAATACCCACCTATAATAATATTATTATATATTTGATACAAACATACTACTTACTGTTACATACTTCAATTAAATAATGTAATGAATAATACAATTTTGTAGTAAAACAATTAGCCATCATAAATTGTGGTCAACAGAAAATGTTAGCTGATTTACATACTATTTAACAAGAATTCTAACATTCAATTATTTTATTTTATTATTACATACTCTGTAGGCATTGATTAACAATGAATTTTTATATTTAAATAACTAGAAAATTATAAAAAAAAGTTACTGTAAAGATATTTACATCACAGAAAAAAGTATAAGTTAATAAGTTTTTTTTGTCTCCTGAAAAATGGTTTAATTTGAGTAATTTGACTTAGGTACCTATACCCTTCCTTATTAAAACCACCCATATATATAATGGATAAAAAAATACCGAACCCAGGACTGTTCCTTGTGGAACACCATGCTTAACTTACAAAGGTGTATTTAGGCTTATCATTAATTTTGACTGTTTGGTATCTGTTAGTTAGATATGAGCTAATTAAATTATTTGCAATACCTCGAATTCCGACATAATTTATTTTTTATAGCAATAATTGATGGTTCACACAATCAAACACCTTCTTAATATCTAGGGATATATCCAATACCTACTTCATTATTCTTGTCTAGGTGTTCATGTGCAAATGTATTAAGAAAGAAGTGAACATCACTGTAGATTTCCTCTTTAGAAACCCAAATTGATTTTGTTTGGTTGAATAAAATTATGAGAAAGTATAAGTTCAATTATATATGTATTAATATTTACTGTGCCTAATATGCCTATTGCCTTTATTATGTATCTATCCCTATGTGTTATTTTCTACTTATTTTAAAATGGAATATAATATACACATTACTGTTTATTATATTATTAGTGTTATATATTAATCATTTTTGTAAATATTTACATATTTTACGTTTATTTATCGTTTTTAAAATTGTTCGTTTAAAATGACAGTGCGGTTGCCATTACATACGTATTATAATTAACAATATCTGTAGTCGAGGACACGAAAAATATATTCACAAATATTCATGTTTTATCAACCACTATCAAAAAATTGTCGCTTGGCGCATGGCGGTTAGTGGTCATTTTTCGTATCTACGGCTATACCTAGTAAACCTTTGGGGTGTTTATTTGTGAAATCGACCGTTTGTTCTTCGTGGTAGAACTGTAAAAGTAAGTATATAAATTTAAAATAGAATATATAGAATTTTATATATAAATATATATATATTTTTACTATGTAATAAATTTATAACTTATATGTAAGTCTTATAACAATAATACTATTTTAGTATTGTGACGATCAAATATCAATATCATATCAATCCGGTTGACAGCATTTTGGTCATCGAACATTGTATATATAGACGCCGGCAACCGGGGCCGACGAGGTTCGACCGAAGCCGATGCGGTGCGCGTAAACACTATAAGTCGCATTGGATTATGGAAGATGGAACTAGCCCTAGTCCTCTCCCATGCAAACATTCGTCATTCGGTCATTCGGATTTCGGTTTAATTTTCTAACAGTGTCAAACGGCAGTGCGTATTACGTTTTTTACTCGACCTTTGTTCAATTTTAGTTTTCTGCAGCTGCTGAAGTGAGTTAAATCTATTTCTACATAACGAAATACAAGTACAATATTATAGTATTTATATTTATTATATTATATCAGGGAGTTTTTTATTATATTATATTTTTAGGTTCTAAGAATGATTAAAAGTAAACGTACCAAACGTAGAAAAATTAGGAATGAGCTTGACATTATTAATGCCTTATACGAAACTAACAATGGTGAAATTCTTAATACTCGAACGGAAATGTACAATAAAATTGAAATAAAATCTAATGAATCTCATCAATCAATTGATACAATTGTTTCATCTAATAATTTCAGTTCGACATCAGCAGTTAATGCTAATTTAGCCAAAATAATGACAGAATCACAAGATACTATTATTAGTAATATTCAAACATCAAATAAAAATTGTTCTGAACAAATTCAAAACAATATTAATGATAGTCCTACAATAATTAATATTAGCCCTGATCTAACTCTAGACTTTTTGTCGAACTGGGCTACAACATTTAATGTACCACAGAATGCTGTGAGCGGATTATTAAAAGGTTTAAAAGAGCATACATGTTTTGGTCACTTTCCAGTTGATTGCAGAACACTTTTAGCCACACCTAAACAAACTTCACATAATATTCGAACCGTTAAACCAGGGTCTTATTTTCATTTTGGTTTAGAAATAGGTATTTTGAGATATGCATCATCCAGTTTAAAATTTATAAAATTGGCTATTGGTATAGATGGATTGCCTATATCAAAAAGTAGTGGTGGACAACTTTGGCCGATAATGGCATATATTATTACTGATCTTCATTTACCTAAAAAAGTTTTTCCTGTTGGTATTTATTATGGTTTTGAAAAACCCAAAGACAGTAATGAATATCTATTAGAATTTGTTACTGAGGCTGTTAATCTTATTAATAATGGAATTAATATAAATAATGTTAATATAAAAGTTTCCATAAGTATAATTTGCTGTGATACTCCAGCAAAATCATTCATTTTGAAAGTTAAAGGCCATTCAGGTTATTCATCTTGTACAAGATGTTGTATAGAAGGTGAACGTGCACTTAATAGAGTTTGTTCGACCTTTCTGTTGATAACAATATATGCCGCGTTACGAGTTCATCAGGTAGTGATGATCGCAACCGGTCATTCCCTAAGGTTGGTGACCCTGCCGTCGTAACTGTTACCCCGGTCGGGGTAATGACGCGGGAGATGCCGCCGTCGGCGTTGCTACGCGCCCCGGTGCTTGCGCGTACCGGCTCGG
>NW_019101910.1:0-4299 GCF_001856785.1 Myzus persicae | reverse complement strand
CACTGATTATTGCTCGTCAAAAGGAGTCCAGTTGTCGCTCGTAGAATTCGGTATGGAGAGGTTGTCAATCTGTTTTCGTGGTGCGCCTGCACTCGTGAGAGATTGTTTGATTGTAGAGAGGTGCTCATCCGGTTGTGCCGGCCAAAGAGTGATAGGCGGCTTCATCAAAAGGTTGTTTTGTACATCCGATTTCTCTTCTGTGACAAGGACCTTTTTTACCATATCTTTGGTTAGGTTAGGTTAGGTGAATTTTAAATTAGTTCCTTAACATTATACTTATTAAAATAATTTCGTTTTTGAACACATTTTTGTTTGAATAATTATCTAGATAAATAAGTCCAACTCTGTAGACAATATAATATTGACATGGATGGTAAGTTACATACACGTGTGGGGCCATATAATGCCAACAATCTTCATAAATACTATCTATAATATGTTTTAAGTATTTATGGTTTATACGTATTTTAGTACAATTAAAACACCTCCTTAGACTAATAAAAATAGTATACCTATATGTTGAAAAAAAACATTAGATACATCATCTTATATTAGCTACCGAATTGATTGAAGTAAACGGTTTTGTCAAATAATATATGATTTTATTCATATTATTGATTTAATAGTTGTTACTAAAAGCTAACTAAAAAAAAATAAAAAAAAAATAAAAAATATGATTTTAGTGAAAATTTAGGTCATATATGTTTGAGAAAAAGTAGGTACTTATTAATGTGACAGTTATATAGATATACTTAACTGTAAATCATAAACTAATTGTAAAACTCTAAAGTGTCAACATTATCCAAGATAAATATTAATATTCTTGCATTCGCGGATAATCAAACAACCACTGTAATATCGAATGTCGATTAGTAGCAACCTCCGATCAGTACGACCGTAACATGGCAGAAGACGCGGGTGTGACGACGCAACGTTTCCACGCTGTGTAAGTCATCTGTATTGCCAATCATTCCGATTTATGATGCCTGTTATGAGTTTTCGTAAAAAAATGTCCTGACGTGCGTATATTACGTACGTTAATTTATTCATTTTTTTTACAGTCGCACACCTGCAGGCAGAGTAGTAACTCACAGTACTATAACTTTCACCCGTATAGGGCCCCACCAATTATATAATTATGTTTTCAGTTTGGGCATCGGCATTTAATTGTTTCCGAGGGTGTACGAACATTTAAATTGCTCGAGTTCTTCCCCTCCCGCAGTTGAAAGGATGAAATTTCACGATGGGGAGCTTGAATAAATCCAGACTAAAATTTCCGGCAACAAAACAAAAATAACCAAGGTCCAAGACACGCGGGTACGCGGGTGTGTCGAAGCGTGAACTGTGAAGTCACGATTCACGAGACAGACAAGTGTTCTTCAGTTGTTATTTAACACAATCATGATCTAGTGTAGACCTTCACGAGAATCAATAGTCTATACAGCTGCCAAGATACGCGATGTATCTGTCTAAGAAGATTCCAAAGCTATTCAAGTGAAGAGATAGAAATGTTAAAGATAAACCTAGTAAGAACTTTCTCACTGTATGTTGACTTATTAGATATAAAAAATATACATATTGAGTGAAGGGTAAGAATGTCAAAGACTCTCATTTATTATAATAAAACAAATATGTATTTTACCACATAGTATACAATTCATAATCAAATTTAAGGTACTCTTGGTCATTTTAATGTAGTCAATAGTGTATAGCTTATAATCTTGTCAGGTGAGGCATACTTTTTAGCCTTAGGTGTTCGTGGCTTCGAAGACAGTTTCCTTAGTCTTGGGAGTTTTTCAAGACAACTGTCTTCGAAGACTTTTCCAGAACACTTAAAAAATATGTTTCTCGTCATGGGCGAAAAGGCAATTTAAATGATCTTTGAAAGTCTTATGATTTCTATCTACACGTCTTCTGACACTTTTTGTCTGTCTCAATTTTTTCCTAGATAGATTCCTACATACACACATACATACATACATACATTCATACATACATTCATACATACATCCATTCATACTTATATACATACGTACATACATACACACATTCATACATACAGACATACATACATACATACATCCATTCATACAATCATTCATTTATACAAACATACATGAAATATTCAAGCCTGGGTAAGTTAATGATAATTTTTAGTTTTGTTAAGTTAAAGTTAAGGTCGAAAATTTATGGAAACTTACAACTAACATAAAAAATCATATTGAAAATACACGAATTGTATGTGGAACACAACGCCCGAGTGACATCTGTAAATACGCTTTTGAAGATAATTTTAGCATGAGGTGTACGCCGTTAAGCAAAATGCTGATCTGCATGTCATATTTATATTTTCAATCGCGTAATTTTCACTTCGCAGCACTCTGCTTATAACCACAAAATAACGTATACGATTAGTTGCAATCTTCGACCAGTACCACCGTGAGATGGCGGATGACGCGAGTGTGACGACGCAACGTTTCCACGCTGTGTATCTCATCTGTATTGCCAATCATTCCGATTTATGCAGCCTGTTTCGAGTTTTCGTAAAAAAATGTCCTGACGTGCCCATATTTAATTAATTTATTTTTTATATAGTCTCACACCTGGCAGAGTAGTAACTCACAGTACTATAACTTTAAAATGAATAAGGCCCTATAGATTATTTGGGTATGTTGTCCGTTTGGACACTGGCATTTAATCGTCGGTGAGGGTGTACGAACATTTCCCTCCCTTCCCACAGTTGCTGAACAGACGAAAGCTCACAATGGGGAGCTTGAGTGACTCCAGACTGAAATGTCCGGTAACAAAACAAAATTAACCAAGTCATGCGGGTGTGTCGAATGGTGAAGTCATGTTTAGGGAGTTAGACAAGTGTTCTTCAGCAGTCATTAAACGTAACCATGATTCGGTGTAGTGTATGTGATAAGACCTTTACGAGGATCGGTAGTCTACACAGACATGAGAACAGACAAGGAGTACGTATCTGTATCTAATAAGATTCTGAGAAATATTATTCAAGTGAAGATATCATAGACATCATAGAACATATAACCATCGTGAGTATTTTTTTTTTTTCATTTTACATCATTTATAAAATAAAAAATAAAAAAAATTCCATCAGGGCTAAACATGACTTTACCCTTCGATACGCCCGCGTGTCGTGCTTACTTTTGTTTTGTTCCCGGACATTTCAGTCTGGGCTCATCCAAGCTCCCCATCGTGAACTTTCGTCTGTACAACAACTGTGAGAAGGGAGGGAAATGTTCGTACACCTTCCAAAGAAGCCGGTGCCCAGACGGACAACATAAATTAAATAAGTGCACGTCAGAGCATTCGTTTACGAAAACAGCGAACAGACGGCATAAATCAGAATAATTGGCAATACAGAAAACATACACAGCGTGAATACTCCGAGTCGTCACATTTGCGTCATCCGCCATCTCACGATCGTGCTGATCGGAGATTACAACTAATCGATATTCGATAATAATAAAAGTTATGTTGAGTTAAACGCTGTCTATACTTTGTTTACTTCACGATTAGCGGTAACGTCTTGCGAAGGGTAAAGGACGTGGTGGGTCACTCACAGTTTCACAATAACTTTGAACTCAATGCTATTAACGGAAAAATTTCAATAATGATAATAAATAATAATTAATAATTGTAAGCCCCCGACAAGTGAATTGACATTACAAGACTTTTAAGAATAATCACAATATGTGTAATATAATGCCAACATGAACTACCCACCTAAAAATATTCACTTTCATGGGTCAAGTAGTTTTTGAGATTCGATGATAAATGACTAAAATTGAGAATTTCCGTTTAAATATTTAATTTTGTCCAAAATTGATCTTAAAAAAATTTATTAAAAAGACGTTGCTTGTACAGTTTTTAAATGTTTTGGTTAAACTATGAAAAACTTATGAAAAACATTGCTTTAAATTCTCGGCTATAAAAAGAAATATTTTAGAATTCTTTCTTCGATTCGGTCGAAATCTGAAACCGAGATGTTCAATATACGGTAGTAAAAACAATTTATTTTTAACAAATGGTTATGACTTTTAAGTTTTAAATTTTAATAATTCATGTAAATATTCAAATATATATTTCAACTATTATTGTGTATGCAAATAATATTATGTTTCAATATTTATAATTCAGTTTTTATGTCATCTGGCACATTAAATTCAAAATATTCTGATAATGGTAAGCTACTCCAAAATTCATAATTGCCATGGTTTGATTGTTCTCTGGCTTCAAATGTTTGTTGTTGAGTAATCTTAGTGAACCTGAAAA
>NW_019101909.1:0-4350 GCF_001856785.1 Myzus persicae | reverse complement strand
TCTATGTGTCTAACATTACTTTCAGTTCTATAAATAATAGGTAGTACATTAAATTAAAAACATATTACATTTTTTAATAAATTCAGGACAATGTTAAAAATATTAATTGCAGTATATAAACATTTAATTTTTATCTGTTATTTATGAATGGTAATGGTCAAAGTGGCTGAAAATATGTGGAGGGGTGCCTTACAATTCAGATTTCTTTATATCATGTTCCACCGGCATATTAAAATTGGTTTATATGAATGAACTTACTCTCGATTAGTCATAGTTGGACGCAAAAAACTTAACATTTTGCTGTAGGCATAGGGCTTCTCATTTGTTCTGGCCTGGCCAGATTTAGTGACACACTTCCTTCTATAGCTATCTCTGAGTGACTTCCATTTCTTTTTTAGGAAAGCAACTGCAAAAATAAAAAAATAATTATAATTGTTTTTAAATTGAATACCAGCTACCCAATACCAATATTTAAGTAACATAAAAATAGTATATATATTTGAATATAATTTCATTCACAACAGTCTAGTCAACAATATATTTTTAAAAATTTACTCAAATTGGTATTTATTTATTTGTTTGTAATATATTCTAATCAAATCTACTAACTTTAGTGCTTTTCAGTAAGATGATATTCAATTTAAAATTATATTTTTTTAAATTAAGCGTATTAAAATAAATAACTTATTTATACATTTAGAAAATGTTTATAGGTAGACTGTATTGTATACTTTTATACTCACAATAAAATACAAATATTGAAATATGGTTTAGTTTTTATTTTATAAGAAAATTTATTTGTTTTTAGATATTTGGCAACTGGAACCAACTTTTCAGCACTGCATTTTGATTTTTTAATGGGTGTTTCAACAATTTCTAATATTATAAGAGAAACATGTGATGTTTTATGGAAAGTTTTGCAACCTAGAGAAATGTCTGTACCATCCACAGAAGACTGGCTGCAAATTTCTAAAAGTTTTTATGAAAAAACTCAATTCCCAAATTGTGTTGGTGCAGTCGATGGAAAGCATGTAAGGTTGGAATGTCCAAAAAATAGTGGATCACAGTACTTTAACTATAAACACTTTTATTCCCTTATCCTTCTTGCTATATGTGATGCTGATTATTGTTTTCGGATTATTGATGTTGGCTCCTACGGTAAGGAAAGTGATTGTAATGTATTTAAAAAATCAGTTTTTGGAAAAAATCTTTATGCTGATAAAGTTAATTTTCCACCTGACAATGTCTTACCTGGAGATGAAAAAGGTATACCTCAACCATATGTGATTGTTGGTGATGAGGCATTTGCATTAAATAAACATTTACTAAGTCCCTTCCCAGGAAAATCTTTAAATGATCAAAGGAGAACATTCAATTATCGGCTATCAAGAGCGAGGCAAAACATTGAATGTATTTTTGGTATTTTAAGTAATAAATGGAGAATATTTCATACATTTATTTTAGCATCTCCAGATTTTGCAGTCAAAATTACAAAAGCCGCTTGTGTTCTCCATAACTTTGTACGCCGCAGAGATGGTTTCAGTGTAGAAGATACATTTAACTGCAAAATGGAAGGCTACACTATCAAAAAAGGTGTCGGAAATGCCTTGTTTGAAGCCAAAGAAGTGAGAGAATATTTTGTTGATTATATAAACTCCCCTGGAAATATTTTAAGCTGGCAAAACAAAGTAATTGGGTGATTGGATGTTAGTAATATGTATTTTTAATATTATTATTAATTAGAATATTGATTTAATAATACATTTAATATTATTTTATGTATACTTACATTATTACAAGATTTTTTTTATGAAATTTATTAATTTAAAATATTTAATTGATCTTATTATATTATTTGAATAACTTTGATACTTGTCTTAAAAGCATATTATAAATAATCTATAAAAAAAAAGTGTTTTTATTACTTTTCACTACACAGTTCATTGGCATTTAATAATATAAAATATTATAACTATATACAATTGATAGGTTGGTACTTACTTTTGACTTTTTTTGTTTTTTCATCCAAATCATCAAAATTTGGGAAGCATGATTTTGCCACTTTGCTCCAACTAACATGCTTCACATCTAACTTGTGATAATCTTTCAACTCTTTAAAAAGAATAGGTGTTAAACAATTTTAATACCTAACTGTCCTAACTTATTTTGAATATTAAAAAGGTAGGTGAAGGTGATGTAATATAGTAATATTATAATTTGTGGATAATTTCAAAGTTAAATTATTCACAGTATACCTCACCTATTTAGTGGCATGTTTACAGGGTAGGTCAACTAGGCCCGGGCCTGCCCAATTTTTATTTGACTGTTTGGTTTTTTTTATCATATGTAAAAATGTTGTTGTTAATATTATTATTTATATTAAATAGGCAAATGTCTTTTATTCTATAAATTAATATTTTTTATTTTTATTTTATAATTTTGTTAATTTTTAAGTTGTTTTCTCTTAAAAGTCTATAAAGAATTAAGACTGAAGTTATATTTCCTAGTATATTACTCTTAGTACTATGTAGCTTTGCTACATACTTTTTTAAAATTAATAAAAATTTTACAATTTTTAAGCGGATACGCATGTTTCATCTCATATATAGTTTTTCACAAGTACAATAAAAATGTCCCATGTTACCCTGTTTTACGGAATTTTGCATAGGGAGGGACAAGATAATTTTTAACTTGGTTGTAAACTTGTAACAATAATTTAACAATATTGTATATCAAGGGGGGGTCTGGAGTCTAGACCTTATGGATTACACTCCCCGTAAATACGCCACTGTTTTAGCTACCACACGATTTTAAGTTAGTTTAACAAATTTTACTTACCGTTATTCCAAATTGCTTGTTCTTCATAAATACTATTTATGAATTGCTCGGTATCCATGATACATGCACTATGCACAAGCACAACACGCACCGAATACGAAGACTGGACAAGCACACTGCACAGGAATGAGGAAATCGCAGCGATTAATCGCCAGCCGAACGCCTAGTGTGTATAATAACATGGTTATCCCGTAAGTTAATTTTAGAAATCAGTCGCGACAAATCGCTCAAAATTAAACCAACGCGATCGGTCGCGTTTAATCGCCCTCGTGTGAATGTACTGATATAAATACACACATTTTATTTTGCGCGATTAATCGCCGCGTTTTTGAAACGCGGTACGCGCGCGATTAATCGCCTAGTGTGTAAGCCACTTTAGAGTTATCAAGAATGTGTCCATTATATAATCCTCTGTGTATATTAATAAAGTGTACTTACCTAGACACCCGAATATAAAAACGAGAATAGTACTATACGCTATAGTAACTACCTATAGGCTATAGTATTGTTAAGACATCATATCACCTCAGTACATTCTACGGTACGATTCATTGTTAACATCTTTGTGTTATAGCCGTTATAGGACACTGTTTTTTTAATCCTCACGTACAATTTTTTTTTAAAATGAATGTTTACATATCGGAATCAGAAGATGATGATGAAATTTTAATTTTGGCAGCAATTATTGCGGACGAAGAAAATTATGAGTAATTTTACTTTAATTTAACTAGATACCTACATATTTAAAAAATATTAATATTAATATTAAAAATAAATAAATAAATAATATTTTCATCATTTAGAAAGAAAAAAAGGAAATGTTGGGTTCACAATATTAATAAAGATCGTGAATTATTTGGCGAGTACAATACTTTAATACCTCAATTAAGAATAGATCCGGCAAGATTTTATATGTACTTCAGAATGACTCCTGAATGTTATGACGAAGTTTTGGCTTTGATTGAAAATGAAATTCGTAAAATGCCAACTCATTTTCGCATCCCAATTTCACCATCGGAACGACTTGCGATATGTTTAAGGTATAATAGTATAAAATACAAAGAAATTCAAAATATAATACTATATCATTTTTAAACTTATTTTGATTAATTAGAAATATTAAAAATATAAATAAATATATTTACCTAATTTAAAATATAAGTAAACCTATGAATACCTAGTATACACTATACAACAAATTTAATTAAATTTAAAATTAAATGCCTTGAGATAAAATGTATAGCCGTATAGGTGTTATTATTTAATTTTATATTATTGAAAAAAATATTAATATTAATTAGGTATAGGTATGATTAATGTTAAGTGTTAGCCACGATTTAAGATATACTGGTTACACATCGAATTGTGATAAGGAGACCGTCTAACTGAATACCTATATCAGCTATGGAACTACTGACTGGCGCCATCTAGCGATAAATGTATTACACCGATATAAGACACTGATTATTTTTACCGCGCTTTTTAAATACTACCAATTGATATTGAAAATTA
>NW_019101908.1:375026-428655 GCF_001856785.1 Myzus persicae | reverse complement strand
CTTCACATTTGAAGAAAAAAAACAGAAGTTTCACTCAAGAGCACTCTTCAGTAATGTGAAAATTAAAATATGGCTTTTTAGTAAATTTTAAAAATTTTAAACTAAGATATTGAACAACTGCATTATTGAATAGAAAAACTCGATGATTTTTGTTGAATTACCCAATACATAAAAGTGATTTTCTTTTTTTCTGAAATTAATTTTCATATCCGTGGTGTGCATAATTTAAAACAAATTTTTTATTTACTATACTAATGTGGAATTCGAGAATGTTACGTGTACGGTGTACCTACGTTCGATTTTTTATGTAACAACGATGGTACCTATGAGTTTTTTTTATTAACAGTTTAAAAGCAGAGAGTTATTTAACTTCACTTTTAATTACATGATGGATAGTATCGCTATTAAAAAATTCAAAAAAATTTTAATCAAAATATTTCCAGTTTTAAATTAACTCTCACCTACCTATATACTGCACCGTACACTACCATAAATGCATGTGAATATAATAAGACAATGTTCAATAAAGGATAATTTATTTATTAATAAATATGAACAATTTTTAATTTTTCAAACGACACAATATTATTTAGTCTTCCAGGGCCCGGTGCGGCACGGTGGTTGGTCACAGTCACTAAAATGTTATAAAGTCAAGCGTTGGCCGGTGTCACTAGCTCCCGGATGGGTGACCACCCAGGTTTTAGTGACGAATCCTCATCGTCCTATATATGGGACTTCCAAGATCGATCTAGCCAGAGGTTGAAGGTTACACATAATTAAGAACCGACTAATAATCTTACAGTTGAAGCCTTCGTAAAAATAATAAAACTAAAAAATATGGCGTTGCATTTTATATTATTGTTACAATAAATGAGCAGAGTAGAAGGACAGTGTGGTGGTACCTATATAACAAACCCATTACAATGGATCGGTATATCAAATAATATTGTACAATTGCGATAGTTATAATTTTAAAAATATTGAAATATTGATATGATTTTGTCCGGATGGGGGCCTTATATGCTTCCCCTAGATGAATGTAGGGTATTACTGTGTTGTGTGCATGCATTTAATAATATGTCGTTATATTATTTTTAAATGGAAAAAGGTTACCCCCTATCCCTCTATACTCTAGAATTCTGTCACGACAATACTATAATATCGTCGGAACGCGTTGGTATAAAACGGTAGGTGTGTGGTATAATACGACGCAATAACAAACTGACGCATTTATAGAACATAAATATCGGCTAGACGACAAGTGAAAATGTCTGTGCTGCGGTAGACGTCGCGGTCTTTAGACGTTTTGACAATACGGTGGTAGACGCGTTATTGTGTTTGCGTGAACACGGTCGGCAAACACTCCGAGCGATGGACGCGACGACGACGACCGCGAATAATGGCTGTCAAAAAAATTATTTTCCGCAAAATTGTTTTGGAGTTGAAGACCGATGCCGCGTGAGCAACAACAACAACAACAACTGTGAGCTAGTTAATTTGTTAATACAAATTATGTATACATATATATATATATATATTACTGCATGTACTCGTTAAAATAGTATATTTATAAATACGCGTTTAAGTTGTGCGCTGTTGTTTGTGGCGTTTATCATCGTTTATATTATTATAACAATAATAATAATAATAATAATAATAATAATATGTATATTTGGTCGGATTTCGCAGTCGGAAACACGACGGGCTTAACATCGGTTTCGGTTAGTGCTTCCGTGTGAATTCCGGTCGCGTATACTCTCCGAGATATAGTACTACGTATATATTTAATTATAATAATATATACGATACTGAAATTAATTTAAACTTTTTAAGCTCGACGACCGCGGTCGCTTGTGTTCAAGATATATATTATAATTTATTGTCATCGGTCATGCGGCCCCCCTGGAATAACAACGATGATGTTTTCAATGTTACAACAAAAGCTGTGTACCTTGGTTAGAAAGCTTTTGGACGAAAACATCGTAACCGCGTACCTACTTTTACCTCGTACAAATGCAGTTATGGTCCATTGGTTCCAGATTTCCTAACTAGTTTTATTTAAAAATATATGGTCAATATGTATACGCTTTCCGGTCTCCCAATTCGTTGGGCATCGATTAGAGTAGCCGGCGTTTATCGATAAGATGATTTTTAAAAATCAGTCCTAAGTCTTTTGTTCACGGGAAGGTATCGTGTCTAAGGATTCCTGCAGACACAACCTGAGAAGTATAAATAGTATTTTTTCCAAAACAAAATACCCATTGACGCAAAATGGAGGCACTCCAAATTTCTGACAAATCCTCCCGATTTAAAAGTTATAGTTATTAGTCTAAGCACAAATAAGACTCATCGTGCCCAATAATAATTACAATGATTGATTATTTAACTCATTTTATAGGGGAGCTCGAGTCTTCGCAATAAATCGGGGTTTTTACGCCCATGGATATCATATTGTTTAGAATGTAATTTTAAATAATTTGTGAATAATTAAGCATTATCAACTGTTGAACTGTTAAACAATGTTGAAATATTATGTTATAAATAAGTTAGTTGAGGGACACTTTGAAATAAAAAAAAAAAAAAAAAAATTAAAAATAGAATGTCATTTTCCGAGTCCTGGTAAGTAGGATATTGGGACGTCGAGGAACGGAAGAGTTTCGAACGAGACGATAATAACTCCGTGGACAACAATACAACAATACATCACGAGCGAACACGAGGCGACGATGAGTTGTTATTGTTGTTGTTTATTGTCGACGTCAGTGGTCGGCGACAGCGATCGATGCGTGCCGACGAGACAATACAGCTCGCACAAAGTAAAGTATAATAATATGTGTACCGCAAGTCTAATATAATGTACACAGCGTTATCGAGGGACCCAAAGTTTTGGACAAGATAACGGATCGGACTGATTTTTCAAACTTTCCGCGTATCGCGTACGGTTGTCACTGCGCAGCTTATTGGGACGCGAAATTCGGTTTTCGTCCTACTTATTTTTTCCACGGTTTTCCTCAGTTTTTCGACCGCACATACTCGAACGACTGCTGGACGGAACACAGCGATGCGTGTAACACTCGATTCTCGCCGTGCGCCACCCTCCCCAAACGGTGAGCCTCGACGACAGAAGTTTAGGCTTTTCGTACGCCCGGCGCTGCCCTTATTTATAGTAGGTCGGTGCGCCGTGTATGGCCAAAGTTTAAACCTAAAAGTAATGCCATAAAATATATCGCCGAGGTCGTATGCGATGAAAATTTGTTCGATTTAAATGGGGTCCACCGTTCGTGGGGTGGACAATAGAGTTATATTACGACACCATACCCGTTTTGGAAAACATTTAAAAGGTCCAGAGGCAGAAGCGTTGTGGACTCACTGCGTTAAACGCTCAATGAGTTCAATAGGAGTGGCGAGATTTGGCGAGAGACGTAATTACATTTTCCCGGCACGCTTATGCCATAATATTATACAAAAACGGATAGAGAAATTTGAACAATCTGCTAAGCCAACATTATTATAGGATCGCGGTGATATGCTCGTGGTCTCTTATCATGTATGTATTATGATTAATTAAAATCGTTATCATTTACTGGCAACAATAAATGCAAGTCGATAAGGTAAGAATATCCATAAAAAACAGATTGATAAGATTGACGCATGCGTATATAATATCACGAAGCCTTTAACAGTACACGGGTAGTTAAGTTGGTTTCTCAGCTCGACCTATGGGCGGGACGTGCAATGACTCTGTCTATCGAATAATATTATCAAATATGGCGCGTATATACACATCTTCATTCATGTACGATTCAAACGTATTTGTTTTCATTTAAAATACCATTTGCAGCCTGTGAACAAATCCTTACAATGATTCAAATCACATGGATAGCATGGAGAAGAAATCACCCTTTTCCACCACCTCTTAAATTATGCGGTCAATAGATATCTACACCAATTAAGTTCGATCTATGTGTCTTGATTTTGTGGGTAAGTGATGGCATACGTGTACGGGAAATAAGAGGTTTGCTATGTATATTGACATTTTTGTGGAAACGATTGTAGATTAGTTGAGAAGATTCAGAAACTGTTTTTGACTTTGAGTCATTCTGTAGCATATGGTCGACACGTATTTTGTTGCGTATGTTACCAGTTTTGATATAGTCGTGGAATACAAGATGAAGAGCTCTGATGTTTATAGGTTTAGCAGCACCCCAGATAGCGATTCCAAATGACCAAACTGGCCTATTTGTATATTAATATTTTTTTCTCTATATTATTGGAACGAACGGGAATGAATTTTGTTATACTAGGTTTTATGTATAATTTTCAGTCGACGTTTTTGATGTTTGAAAATTTTTATGTTTATTCACCAAACCGAGTACAGAGTGGTAGTTACTTTAAATTCCATTTTTTATTAAACCCATGTTGATGTTGTATACATGATCAGAGGACAACTAATGTGGGAATGTCACATTACATATTCAAAGTATATATTAATTTTAATAGTAAAAGACCTTTTGAAATTTTTATTGAAATAACTGTCTTACAGATCAGAGAAAAATATGGTTATTGCATCATGTAAGCGACATGTCGCTGAGACAGAGAAATCAAATACCAGCTATGAGACGTGAACGTAAATGGAAATAAAAATATAATAAAATGTTGATTTTTCATCCGTCATATATTTCAGTGTTCTGTACAATTAGATAAATATCCAGTTCCAGTGCAAAGGTTAACGTAAAAAACACGATGAGACCGGTGTGGGTTAGTCACCCTCGAGTACTGATGCAGGTGATTGTTGCATAGTCACTCGGGGCCTTATTGAAACTCCATAAAAACTTTCAAAAACGACGAGAGATTATGGTAGGCAACCACAACCATAGCAGTGTAAAAATAACCAGTATAATATTGTTAGACCATGTACCTACTTCGCGGTAACCATATATTACCATGTACGTATAATGTAATCTGATGACTTGACTTGACTTGACTTGATCATTATAGTATTATACCATTTATTTGCATGTGTGTGTTATATTATATCCATATAATATGCACAATACAAAATATATAGTTTGTAACAAATTTATATCGGCTGCTGTTCTGAAGAAGTTTTTGGATATTATTTTGTTGCCGTTTTTTTGTGTACGATTCGCTTGATATAATAAAATGTCATGGAACATGCGAACACGAATCTTAAACTTTTCGTTTTATAATTTTGTGGCCAAAATAGTTTCGGTTCTTAATTATTTAAATACATATATATATTTTTATTATTTTGTTGGTTTTTCAATTTTAAGTGGATTACAGCGAATCGTATAAGCAATGTATATTATTACGTTTTACACGAACATGTGAAGGAATTATTGGTTGATGAATATAATATTGTAGTCCCTAAAATATATGAATATATATATTTTAATATACATATCATGCATGTATTTATTTATGTATTTATTCGAATACACGAAAAATAAATCCTATTATAAAATATTGAGTATCGTCCAAGTGCTAGGTACCTATAATGTTACTATTGGGAAATATAGATAAATTTATTCGAAAATTACGAAATTTTGTGTACCTGGTAATTTTTTTTTATGTGAGTCAAATAGATGTCACCAAGAGAGTTAATAGGAATGGTGACTTCGATAGGCAACAAAGACTTAGATCCAAAGCAACAAGCTTTTTTTTTAAACGTTTAAACATCTCGTCAATCATTCGTTTTTTAAAACCAACGAACTACCCCCCCCCCTCCCTCTTCCAAACGGAAATATAACATGGAGACAAATGTCTAATAACGTTAGTATATAGACACAACTCCTGTTTATTTTCAAGTATTTGTCACGCATAACCAAAGATACCTTTGTCGTTGACATAAAATGTTCGAATTATGCGGTCAAGCTTATTGATGAGTGACCGCAAATCGAAATGGAAAACGTCCTTACTTTTGGGGTAACTCAAATTGTCAATGCCATATTTAAATATATTTAATATATATATATACACATCAATGTATGGTGGACATGTGGTTAAATTTAAAAAAAAAGAATATTACACATTTAAATAATTTCAAAAACGTATGACCATGACGTGATCTGCTTGACTTTATCATTAATTTCAAAGAACCAGATCATTTGTTTCACTAGAACTATTTCTAACAAACCGTCAGGTCACTAAATCACTAATGATTATAATACATACAAATACATGTTATCTTATGCAACAAATCAATGTACTGTTGAAATATCATTCATGACTATTTAGTGAAAATATTTAATAATGCATTACATGCGTTATAAAATGTTTGACATTTGATTAAGAACAACAATTAACACAGGTTTTGAGTAATAGATATATACAAATATTATATTTAAAAGACAACTATTTTTATTAAAAACATATTCTGTATACCGTAATTCTATGGGTTGGAAACGTTTATTTGCAACAAAATTTTAATTTGAAACTTTGTTCTGGTTTTATGACTTTTATATATTATAATTTGTCTTAGTTTTATTTCTGGAGCATATTATTTTTCAAATTAAATACATATATACAATCACTTTATAACTGAGAATTGGGTTATATGAGCATTGCATGTACTTTATTTGTGAACACAGTATTAGGTAGGTATTCTAGAAACGAAATTACACAAATTGTACTTCGTGTTTTTTTGCCCTTTTAAAAATTCAAAATGTAAAACTTATATTCTTTTCCATGCATAATTTCATACTAAACAATTTGACTGCCATAATTTATTTTGTGGATTTTCCCTCATTGCGGTGAGCATCGAATTGATGTTCTACATTTTACAAAGTTTTAATTAAGTAGATATTAATTTAGTTTATATTGGATCACAGAAATTGTTTTGAATAGTCGATTACAAACTTCATGCTAAACCACATGTTCTAGCACCTGAAATGTATTACCTTGGTGTTACCTACTCTGATGTGATGCTAATTGAAAAATATTTTCAGATTCGATACCATTGGGCGTGATTATCAGATTAGCGTCGCACTTCATATCCACTATAATATGTTACCATAATTCGATTTTACTAGAAATGATTAATGTAGGTAATAAACTTGCATATGATTATTTAATACAAGACATGGAAGAAAAATATTGGAATCACCACGTGGCAGTGTATGAAAAACGATTTAGCATGGGATATGATATGATATGATATGATGTTCATGACAGTAAACTTTTAAATTACATTCCGCTAAGAAATTATAATTCTGACTATGCGATAATAATTATTATGTTATAGATAATGATTTTCAAACATTGGATGATTGTATAGTTTCCGTTCTGATGGGGCACATACTATTTTGTTTAAAACAATATTGCACTGCTTGTTAAAACTAACTATTCATAATATTCTATGTAATTTGGCACTTCCCGTTTTTCAATAAATAAATAAATAAATAAATAAATAAATAAATAAAAAAAAGTTGCATCGCAACACTCTGCATAGTAACAGTTTGAATCTGCAATAGTATGTATAATTTTTTCCCACGATAATTAAATAAATAATATCGAATTTAAAGCATTTAAACGTGTTCTGTGGACCCATAATAATGTATCCATCACAATGTGATGTCGGACGCAACGCGTGTCTGGTGTGCATTCCGCACGCTTATTTTATTTTATTTTATGTAAACAAGGGTTGATGAAATACTGGAAAGCTTCACGGTCCACCCTGTATACCACAAACCGTATTATGCGATAACGCTCGTAATCTCTACATTGTATATGCACATTGTTTTATTATTATTGTTCGTCTTGTCAATATATTTTAATCCTGTTTTCAAACTGTTTGTATACGCGCGTAATATTCGACTCGCGAAAGTTCGATTAATGAACTCGAACAGGGCGTACACAATTTTGAATTTATAAAATATTTTGTACGCAGGGCGCCCTAACGAGTCCTGCGTTTTCGTGTCCTGCGGTCTATATTTTTACTTTTACGAGGATCCTGAGCGTCACACACGTCACGGAAATCGTGTTATGAACCGCAGAAGGTGTAACGGCGGTTTCGAGGACAAGATGAATGCCACGGGATGAAACGTAGGTATCGTAGTATTATTATACTCGGACGCGGTAGGGACGGGAAAATGTTTCTACAGAGAGAGTACATTTTATAAAAGGATTTATAGAAGGACGCTCGTCACGACGCATATGGTACCTATACACACTAACCGTAAAAGGATTCATAGATAAACGTGGCGTGCGTGATTTGGAAGAAATAAGGTATATACGAGGCGCAATCAGGATCGGTCTACGATTATGTTTCGGCGTGTATGGTAGGAACTACAAACGCGAGTAGATAATAGAGTTGGCGGAATGATTTTGTGCCAGGAGGCATGGCGTACATAAGTAGGGATGATCATGTAGATTTTCCTGGCGTTTCGCGTGAGTTTATACGGATGAGGCAAGAAAATTGCGTTTTAAAATGAAAAATATGTGTGCAATATTCGGTGAATTCGAGGGAAATCGTTATCTATATCATATGTTTTCTCCCCTCCGTCATCCGATAGGGTCTCTCTCATTTCGTGGAACCGATAGCTACCTATACTACTACACCACAACTGCAGGTGACTCGGTTCGGTATTAAATTATATTCGCTATTCGATGTCAGGAAATTCGTTAAAACGCCATATTGAGTGAATAAATGTTATTGTTTGAATGTTGTGGAATACTGTGTAGTACCACGCATAAATATTAAAATTATTAATATCAAACATATCTACTCCGATTACTTCGACATACACGATAAACGAACAAAAGATTTAATAAGTGCCTTTACTGAATACAATAGTGTCTGTCTAATGGCGATCGAGTCACACGACCACTACCACTGACTCCACATTTGTCAAATCCTATGACTTATATATTATCGCTTAGCCAAACTTTGTTTCGCAACATCTGCTAAATCTTACTGAATACTACTTAATAGTTGATTCTAACTATTGTTACATATATGTTTACTTAACTTAGAGAGTATTTTTAATATTAATGATTATTATATTTATGCATGAGTCTTATCTAATATAATATAATATACACTCATAATATAGGTAGTAGGTACCTTATAAAAAATGAAAATTGTGTAAAAAAATATATAATCATGGTATTGTTCGTAATTTATAAACATAATAGTTACAATAATATTGGGGCATACCGTAATTATAACTGACCACATTAGATTTTCTATTTTATCAATATTACGATGTTACTAATTTTCATTGCATTGTATAATGTATAGAACGATTAATGTCTGGACAGTAGACGGTATCAATGTGACATGTAAAGGTATAACACATTCATGTTCTTAAAATTTTGTAATATTTAAAAACATAGATGGTATTTTTAATAAAACCCACATATCGTAAATACCTTCTTAACGAATGTGCTCCAAAATTTGACAATAATCAACAGATATCGACAATATCGACAGACATTCCAAATCGATGTTAAATAATTAGTCATACTTTCGTAACATTGTTCTGTGTTAATGCCGATTACGTAAATGCTGTATTATTATTTATTAACTCAATAAAAATAATTCCAATAAAAATGTAGAACGGGGTTTAAAAAAAAAAAAACAGGTAATTGATTTGTGAATTATTGTACACGATTCGACCCCGCAGTGGCTCGTCTCCGGGTCGACCCCGAATAAACGTGAGGAGGGGCGGGACGATTAAAACATTGTTTATACGGATCAATTCTTGGTACGGAAGAGGGCACACCCCACATTAATCGACATTATTTCCTAACCCACTTTCGGTAATACACCGCCACTGATTCATCGCCGAACGCAAGAGATTGATTTGCTCCAAGTTTTAGTCGGCGGCGTATCGCGAAGAAACGCTCCACTCTATCACTATAATTTGCCGGCTACAAAATAAAGTAATAATAATATTACGCGAAAAGCAACGCTCTCGAACAACACGTTATTTTATGTTCACTGTGTGTGTGTGTGTGTGTGTGTGTGTGTGTGTGTGTGTGTGTTTGGGCGACCGCGGTTATCGTATGCAGTCGTAGTATTAACATGGTTCTCGGTAATGCAAATACCAGTGTGTTATATTGATCAACGCGATATTATATTATACGGGTACGTATCGTATACTTTCGCTACTCGAGAATATTACGCCGCTGCGAGGGGTGGCTGCCACCGGGGTGGGTGTCGGCGGTGGGTCGGCGGCGCAGGGACGCCAGACCGTTATTATATTTGGACGGGAGCGCTCGCGCTCACATGCACACGCATACCCACACATTCACCCGCAAATACACGCACACACAAACATACCGACGCGACCGTATACGGCGGGGAAATCAATTTATATTATATATATATATATCATTATTATTATTATTATTATTATTATTTCCCTCGCTCGTTGTCGGTCAATTATCGTCGCTGTAATTCGTTCGGACGGATTTACGGCGAGCGGCAATCGAATTGGCTGCGGCATGTTCCGACAAATAAATAAATATATTATATATATAATATTTTCACGAGAGAACTCCGTCCCGACCGGGTGCCACGCAGGGTGTGCGAGACGGCGGCGTCAGGTGGTGGCGGAGGGGCGGCAGCACATCATCCCCATCGAGCAAACGCTTGGGGGGGGGGGCGGGCAAAACGTAGTAGTCGCGTCCCTCAAAATTGGGTCTGGAGATTTAATAAACTCGACGGTCCGCTTAATTAAGCGACCGTCGTCAACCGGACCGCAGTGTTTGTGTACGTCGAACGACGAGAGAGCGATGCTTCACGACGCCATCTTCGTCGTAATAATAATAATAATATTGTACTCGGAGTCCCGCCAGTGTTACTAGACCTATCACATCCATACGCCACTACGATCGCTGCCGCCGCGTAAAACAATACGACGATAATTACTGATTTAATTGTCGTAATAGCATACACGCGCGCTGTCTCGACCGCTCCACCGGATTCGTAAATATACCTAAATATACTTATGTCGCGTGCATTAAGGGGTACGCATGGAGTGCATTATTTTTATTGTTGTTGTAATGGAAAGCTGAGCCGTCGTCGAGTCGCTGTGTACGGAGTTTTCCACCCTTTCCCGCGGGACGACGACGACTACGACGTTCGGTATGATTAGAGCGCGGCGTTGTGTGCGGTCCGATATAATATATATATAATAATAATATATAGCACTTAGATATATATGTACGGCATGCGCGGTTGATACGGTCGTTGAATTCGAAATTCGAGTGCTGCAGTACGCCGAGTTAATTATTTTTTATTCAATTAAACCCCGAGTCGGAGCCGATCGTAGCGGAGCGCTGACCTCCGATATCACACACACACACACACACACACACACACACGCGCGCGCGCGCGCGTCATACTCACTCTCGCACATAATATATTACATATGTCCCCGATGGTTCGAGGACCGTTATTGAAGACAGCAGAAAAAAAAACGGTTCGTCCCACCTGCGCTTTTGTTTTCCACTAAATATACCTACTCGTTCGGCGTATCGACGGCAAGAATGCGCTTTTGGCAATTGTATGTCCAAACCTGTCGATTTTTCATCGCAGTAGAAAACCTACGGAACTGCATTGCCACAAATCTCCTCATCATAGAAGTGTAGACCGAATTCATAATAATAATGCGGAAACATTATATGAGCTGTGAACCTATACCAACATCATCGAGCTCAGTCGATTTCTATCAGACACTCGTATCAAATCTCATCAACCGACCACTGTAACGGGTTAATAAACAATGTTGAACTTCTAAAAGTAACTCATTCAACTCCTATATAATATCCATCCTTTATATTTGTTTGTGCATTTTATTTGGTTTTACTTCACTTATCCTGGAGCAATGTATATATCATTCATTTTGGACAACCGCTATCAATATTACTATTCATGCACTTTTTATTTCCATATTTGCAGTTTCGGTCGGTCAATCGAATAACCTTTTAAAAAGCGACCAATATTATCGAGCAGCAGTAGAATATGTTCACAGAATCTACGCTACTTTCCGTAGAACAGTGTGTAGTACAACACACGCATCGCTACAGGGTAATATTATAATGGTTTTAAAGAGCATGTTTTAAAGTTTCGAGTACGAGATCCTGTGTTTTGTAAAATTGTACCGCAAGCGTATGTGACGAATATGACGTCATCGTCACATTTTCGGAGGAAACGGGCGCTCGGTTCGTCGTCGAATTAGGTGTGTTTAATCACCTCGTTTTTCGTCCTTTGCGGTGACACTGCACCGAGGAGATGAACCGGCGTATATATAACCGTCACGACGACATCGCGAGTGCTTAAACATCGTCCTGACCTAACCCCGGAGGTGCGCGGTAACCGTAGTTATCGTTGTCTAAGCGCAGGACGGCACGTTTATGAGTAGCAATTTTTCGGGGCGCCTCCTTGAGCTTTTCCCGAGATCCTTTTCCTCGAAGGCGACACAATGCCGTTGGCGCACACGTGTGTAGTACGGCTGGCACTGCACATTTTCTACTTTGGCCTCCCAGACACATTATTTTTCAAACGAGAGGGGCGTCACGGTGGCGTGGTGTCGTCGTCGCAACTATTTTCATTAGTTTTCAATTATAACTTTCGCCACAAAGAAACTAGTTTTTCGAGCGAAAGGAAACAAGCAATTCAATTAAAAACCAATTTAATCCATGTCGTATTTCACAATCGCCGCCGTGAATTTTAATACAATATACTTACTGCAGAATACGTACAGAATACAATATACGACGTGCGCATACGTCATAACAATAATATGCGCTACCGGAAGAAAGTTTGCCGAAAAAAAAAATGAAAAAAAACATTCGCTCTCGTGCAGAACGTTTCGATAATATAATATCATCGACGGCTTTTCGTGATGGGCGCGGAGCACCTAAAATAATAATATGTCAGAATGACAATTATTAAATACAAACATTTTCACATGTTATCATATTATCGCTCTTAAGCCGTTTGAAAAAGTATTTCATCTGCCGAAACGATATTTTCCGATGGTCGGACAGTGCGAAAATAACAATAACAATAATAATAATAGTATGCATCATAAGACATTACGTCGCCGTCGTTGCAGATATCTACTATGAGCAACGGAAGCGCCACGCATGCGCCGTGTTTCAAACCTACGTATTTTTCAATAATTTACGTATACAATTATTGTCTTTGTGTGTTCAAATACGTTTGCGTGCGTGACTTATCGTTATTATAACAACCGACCGACTGGTTATTATTATTACTATTATTCGGTATAGATATTCGTGGGCGTTATTATTTTTTATTTTTGGCGATGGTCGACTATAAATACGTCAACTGTTCTAAAACAATATAATATTATTCGGTCCGGTTCCCGCGCGGGTCTAATGACCGAGTGGCGATTTGTGGGGGGGGGGGGGAAAGGCGACGTTATTAGCTCTCAAAATTAAGTAATAGCCCCGCTGTCGCAGTCGTCTCCACGCACAATTTAACTAAATGGACTCGCCATTTTCGTTACCTTCGCAATTATTTATTAACGTTTTACGACCAGAACGGTTTTTGTCCGTTTCTAGCTTATGTCGCCTCCTCGCCTCACTTCGTCAAAAATGTGGTTACGACCACCGACCACGAATACGACGACGCGAGTGCCGAATATAAGACGTCTGCTTGAGACGCGTCGAATACGCCATTCGGACTTTTCGATTCGCAGGGTATAATGTAATATGTTTATCGAAACACTGTCGGCCTTAGACGTTATATTTTTATTATGTTCGGCACCGAGGTATCCAATTTACCTTGCAATCTAATCATGTCAAGTATATTCGCTTTCGAGAAAAACCATTCGGGGGCGATAAGAATAATAATAAAAAAATCTATCTTTGTTCGTCATGATGATGACGATGTCGTCGACCTGCCCACCTACTCGAGAACCGTTGTTCGGAACGAACGACACCGTTCGACTGAAAAAGGCTAGTAATATTTATTCGCAGAATTAAAAAAAAAAAAAATAGGTATTCTCAAAGTTATTTTGAGAAACAAATACAATTTCGAAGCGCAGCCAGTTTGTGAATAAAATATAGTACCTATACAACAACAACTGTTGTACGCTTGGAGTGCATTTGTTTTCTTATTGTTCTCGGATATTATTCGCGATTCGATAAAATAATAATTTATAATCTGAGCAAATAGCCTTCGACTGTTGTAAAACGAGTCGAATCCAATTGCAATAAACCCGCTTTCCGTGCGCGAGACAAAAGCTTGCAGTGACAAAACTAAAACAACAACAAAATTACTCGAGTCAGATAAAAATGCGAATAAATCTGATTCCCTAGATTTTCGGGTTTCTTTCGGTTTGTGTATTTCCGAGTCCAAAACTCGCTTTTTTACGCTTATCTGAACGTTTTAGTTTTTTTTTTTTTTTATTATTTGTTTAATTACTTTTGTTTTATCAGAGAAAAATAAAAACGTATTTCCTTAGGTACCTAAGGTTTTTTTTCGCTTTGTTTACACTGTTCCACTTTTTGAAATTACTTTTTATCGAACCTCTCGGATTTGAATTGAATCAATTTTCGTGATTATTTAAAATATAATGTTTACTGATTTCAAAAGACTACCTATACCTACCTAGGCAAACAATAAAAGCTCGTGCTTGTACAAAATGAATTAGCCTTCGTGTGGCGTAAACGTCGTGAATCGTTTCCGATTTAAGCGGGGGTAACCGTAGATACAATTCTAAGAGGGGAGGAGGGAAATAAAGAATGTAAACTAAAATCTAAGGTTTGATGTTATTTCAATGTACATTATAAGTAAAAATATGATAGTGCAAAGTATATGAAATAAATAATAATTTATATTAATTATGTGTTGCTATGAATGTAATTAAATAATTATTATCGATTGATTGATTTTTAGAAGTGCAGTCCAAAATTGTAGTTAAATCAAATATAACAAAATTTGTTGTTTGACATCGACAATATATTATGAGTACTGACCGCAAATCTCTTCGAAACTTTTTAATTTCAGTCATTATAATATTGACATTCTAAATGCATTTGTCCTTGTATAAATTCACTCTTTACCGATGGAGATTAAATAAATATTACTAGTTCGTATTACATTTCCGGGGAAGACAAGTGCCCCAATTTACCTCCTCCCCCCCCCCTCACTACGACGCTTCCTCGCGGACTGGAAGTCTGGATTCGGTCGCAATGTCTCTAAAAAAAAAAAATCAATCGCACATGTCCACGGTACGTAATCAGCTTCACGTTCGCTGCAGATTCGACGAGAACCCTATGATGGTAATATTATTATTAAATATTAATCGCTAACCCGTTTTATTAATGTTCGTTTAGTTGTTGAAACGATTTTCGGTGCGCACAAATCGACATCTGAACCATGAAAACCATTTACACAACAAATCACCGGACTCTGTGTACGGTTAATTCCGCGAGATTTTACGCCATATTGGCGCCATCACACTGACGTACTATCGAACAAAAATGTTCTCCATAGGATCCGACACAATATTATACAACAATGTTATTATATTTGTAGGGATTTAAAATACAGAAACGATGAATAATTCATCGGTTTTTATAATATCTACTTTGGATACAATTGTATAAAAATCTATACTCCCGATAACTGCGTTACTATCACGTTATTTTAACTCTGAGTATCTACCGATAATCAAATTTAAGTTTATTCAATATTATGTTTTGCACTATTTTTTGAAATCTGCATAACAATATTATGCATCTATAATATTATAATAAACCTTCTGTAGTAATAAAATAATATTATTGTAAAAATAGTTGATTAAAATTCGAAAAAAAAAAACAACTTAAGCGCAACATAAATAAACGAATAATTCGAACGGGCAACAAAATTTATTTATGATCACAGTTTTTATTTTTATTTTTTTAAATTAAATTTATTGACTATTACCTATATTATACATCGGCAGCGACGTGATTGATTTATTTCCACAGTGACAAGGGTAAAATGTTTTAATAGAAATTAAACAAAAACAGACCAAAAATTCATACCACAATAATTTATAGCTGACAGTATAATGTATATTAAGTACTCATCGAGCCAACTTTAATTTATTCAACAAACAATATAATTATTATATATTTTCTCGATTTCAAATAATTTGAAAATATTTTTGGTCACTTAGATATAATAATAACAATGACAACAATAATAACAATAATAACAATAATAATAATAATAGTAACAATGACAATATCGGAACCCAAGATAGCTGTAATTTTATTCAACCGGTATTATATAGGATTTATTGAATTTTAATAACTTAATTAATTTTCAAGCGATATAGCTGACATTTTGGTTTTGTAAATTGTGATATTTGTTTACAAATATAACAGCATTGCAATAAAGTATGGACACATTTTCGATGTAAAACCTTTGCGTCACAACGTTTCCATGATACCTGAAAATAAATAATATTCTAAGGTGTGGTGCACTCTTTCTTAATATCCATAAAGGTCACTTATATTTAAACTGTTATTTTCAAAGAAACTCTATAGTTAACACGCAACACGAATGAAAATATTATATAAACTTCCATCGTGAAAATGCTTTAGTAGAAGTGAATGTAGTTTTGTTGTTTTTAATATTTTATTTTTACCATACAGTTATTTTATTTTTTTGTTTTAATACGTTTCGTATCGGTTAGTTAATTTTTAAAAACAATAAAAGTCCGTTTTGTCAACACGATTTTTTCAGCGTTTGACTAAAATGCAAATATACCTACAGACGTGATAGGTTTTATAAATTGACTTAAAGATTATAATATTATAATACATCGAGTGTTTTTCCTGGCTCTCCAACTATAACACTCTATACTACGGTATTTTCTGATTTTTGATCGGTCAGAAAATATAATAAGTAGAATAATATAAAAATTCAAAAATTTAACCCGACGAAATTCGGTCAAATTGCGAAGTAATATAATATATTACGACGCTCGGTGCGATGACCAAGATATTATATTTCTCAGGATTATTTGATTACATTTCTGGCATTAAAACGGTTATAACAACGGGATGAGAATACATTATAATTTATAAGTTTCGTCGGCCTATATTGTACTATAATATTATAATATGATAATATAATGCGCCCGACAGACATCGTTCTCACGTATTATTATTATTCGGGGTAACGGTCGGCCGGACATCACGGTCGTTTCGAATGAATTTATATTCCTAAACGATGATAGTAATAATATTGAACCCAAACAAGTAAAACGTAAACTGCGTAGGTAACATTGTGTGCGAAGAGAGAGATCGATAAGCGTAGTGCGTGCTGCTATACAGTTTAATATTTTAAGGAAACTTAATTTGGTAGAGGGTCGAAAATCTTAGGATTTCCCACTATTTGTTTCAGCTTTTTAAGTGCACATCTCGCTGGTTTGGGCGTTTTTTGTTTATGAACTGGGTACATTTTAAGCGTAGACGCTTCTTTAAAAGAGGCAACTATATGAGCCACTCCAGATATTATTTTTATCAAATTAATTCGTATTATTAAGTAAAACCTTCTAAATAAAAGTGCATAAAAATGAATCAAAAAATGAAAAACATCTAATGTATACTGTACATTAAATTAGACGTAATAACTATATTATAGTTATTATTATTTTCCTAAAAGCTTTGAGATTTTAGTGGGAGCGTAAAAATGATATTTTAGTTTAATCTCATTTCTTGTGTCGACCCTTATCGTAATTACTTTATTATCGAACAAAACTTGTTTTTTGTTTTCCTCGAAATAGAGTTAGGTAATGTCCTATTATTGAACTAAGAAATGTATTGATTTTACAAATGATAATTACGTGTTTTTTATGTTTCTTGTTTTGTTGTCTTTCGCCGTTAACATTTTCGAAAGAGAGCTCAAAAAGTTCTACATACAGTTCCATACACGTCGATCGCTAATCCAGTCCAACTGGTAATATTATAGGTAGAGGTACTTTGATAAGAACATAATTTCTTGATGACTTCATAAGTTTTTCTTGGCATAAGGAAACGGTAAAACTTTTTCGAAGAAAGGTCATGGCAACGCTCAGTTTATTTTTTGCGTCAGTTTTTGATAGCTTTTAAATTTAATATTGCAACCGGCACTGGCGGGAGCAGTCGTCGCCAGGAGAGTAAGAATATTACGTATAACGTCATATTTTTATATTATGTTTGCATTCGACGGACGAAAACGGCCCAGGGGCAATTAAGGTGTATATACACTCCACCCACTCATCCGTTCATTTCTCTCCACCCGTCACGTCAAAGGCTCTCCCTTCACCCCGACCAACCCTCTGCATTTACCACGTCCAACCCTTTCACGTCCGCCTCCTTCCTATTCCTCCGATCCTCTTCCGTTTTTCCACCCGGCAGTGCAACTACACGCACCCCCCTCCCTCGATCCAATCACCAAATGCACACGAACAAACGCCTATGTATCGGCGTTTATCACCTGCGGAGCGAGTCGCCTACACGATTTCCCAACAATGAGCCATCAAAAACGCGAGCAATTTGTTGCAGGCTGGTTAAATCAAATGTTGGTTGAGTTGTGGAAGTATTGAGATCGCCGCAGACGAATAATAATATATTGTCCATTCGTGTCGAAAATCGGGATACTAAACTGGATTCATAGTTATATGCACTCAGACGCGTTCATATACAATAACAATATATCAATATAAGTGTTCGGTTATAATATATTTCCACGGGTAATGCGTAGTTAAGCTCAGTTCTTTCGTCGCGCACGTGCACGGGATCCGTAATCGTCCGATGAAGCACAAGTATAATAGTGGCTAAGGGTTGGTCTATGGCCGCGTATAATTTATAACAAATAACAATAATTCAAGTGTACTGGACGATTCGCCAAGTGTGCTCGTCCCCTTTCATCATTTTATAGTCCATTTATTAAAACGTCTGATTTTGAAGTATATTTAAAGAACATTTTTCGAATGCTTGGAATTTTTCCATGCCATTTAAGGAGTAGGTATCCTGCAGTTGTAAACGAGTTTCGTTTATTTCAAACGAAAACTTCATATTATACTGATGGGTCTAAATCGAAATTTGAACTAGCAGTATCTCAACCGTTGAACTTTGAGTGAATGAACTTTAACTAAACTTAAACGTTAACTTTTAGTTAATCTAGAGCCTATTCCACATACAATTATTTATGTAAGAAATGTATAATATTATTTATTAAAATTTTCAAATTATCACCACAGTTTCAACTTCTCCAAAATGTAGTGTTATAGAATTATATTATTAAAGTATTAATAGTATCCTTAGAACGTCTGATAATACGAGTTTAACGACTCAGCAGTTACTCGTTTAAATTTTGATTTATTAATATTCTATCAAAAAAAGTAATATCATCTCCTGAAAAATTTAAATAAAATAGGAGTTTTTTATAACCATTCACCACTTGATGGATTGGATTACCTAAATTTTATTAATATCTAAGTATTTGAAAATTTTTTCTAAGTGGCATACTAATTGTTTTGTGCCAAACCGTTCTAAAACGCCTATGCTTTAAAAAAATTTTGGATTTTAGTAGAATATTGTTGAGATGAAGGACTCAAAATTCACTGTCTGGTAAAGTAAAAGACTCCAAGCCTTTTATTTGATTTTAAGTTGTTACGCACACGATACTATAGTAATTAACTCGTATAGTATAATAATATTATACTCTGTGGTGAAAAGATATTACACAGATTATGTCTCAAATCAAAACGAAGCCAAAAATTTAATCGATAATTGTTGTACCTATATTGAATATTAGTGTTTCTATTTATTTACTGGTTTTTGTTTTTTGTTTTTTTTTTTTTTTTGATCTAAGTGCGACCAGCAAAACAATATTTCGTAATAATACAATTTGTTTTCTTAACACCTACACGATAAGTCTATATAAATATGACGTCATGTAAATAATAAATATTTAAAAAATAAACTTGCCTACATATAAAGTGTTGATATGTATTATATTATATTTACAGAATATATAACATAGATATAATATACATATTAAATGCATGCATTTTACAACACATCAAACTATTTATACTTATTTGTACGCGTTTATCGCAATAATATTTTTATTTATTTCTATTTCCCTACGGGGTGAACGCACAAAATAACAAAATGTATATTTACATATTATTACGTTTAGAAAGTTTTCGAACCCTAAACGGTAAACGTGGCGTGCAGTATTGGGATTTGGGACCGCAAATGATAACGATTAAAGATAACTCTAATTCAATAACCGCTAACGTTTAACTGTTGCATAAATAGCTGTTTTAACAATTTTTACAAACGAACCGTCGTATATGTAGTAGCAATATAATTGTCACCGTCGTTTATCGACAGTATAATTCGATATTCTAAGAGGTTCGCGTCTAGCGTACTAAATATTTCTTTCCGCTTTAAATTCACAAAGAAACACATATATTATCATATTTTGTGTTTGAGCTTTCATTATTCTAAACCATACCAAAGGGCTTTGATACGCTATTAAACGACTGTATTTTTAAACAATTATAACAATAACAATACATCGCGACCAAAACTCGTCGAGATGTCATAATAAGAGTATATCGCGTAATAGGTATACCATTCTGAAATGAAGTGATGTATGAAACCGTTTTAAACGAGATCTGTATCGCAAATCTTGTTGCGTGCGACATTTCTAATTTAATGTGATTACTCTGTAGAGCTGCATAAGTTCTTATAATAGGGGCATTTAAGTTGTTTAAATGGCGAGGAATAATTGCGTGCCCCGAGTTAAAATTAAAACCCACAGAGTCTGTAGTAGTTGCAGCTCAGAAACAAAACGGCATCTCGGATGAGCTAAATTAAACCAACGAACATAACTACTTATATGTTAATAAAATAATTGCGCGTTGATTAAGTTTAATCATTATTGTAAAGTAAAATAATATGTTTCGCCGAGATTTTTCAAGGAGACGCATCAGCGTGTTCCTAAACATTCGAGAACTTCGTAATAAGTTTTCATGTTTGCATAATAAGAGTGAAAACCGAATAGGTTATTGTTCAACAGAAACTATTGACTGAAGCATGGACATTATTCATTAAAAATTCGGATTGTAAAACTACAAAATATGCGTTGCGATGCCGTTCAAACAAATAATAATTATATTTGAAGTCAAAGATTTAGTTGATAAAAAAACGTTATTTATTCTCATTAAATTAGCCGTTGACGATTTGCTAAAATGTATTTTCTTTGTTTAACAACTCGGAGGACATTATAATATTATACATTTTATTTGTTGTCAGGATTCAGAGTTTCAAACAAACGTTAATATTCGGATTTTTTTTATTAAAAAACTGAATATGCGTAATAATAATGTGTAATACGAATTAAACATCGTAATGAGTTGTCTGTTAATAAAACAAAAATCTTGAAAAATAAATATCAATATTGATTTTAATTTACAAAAAAATATAGTTAAATAATGACGTTGACTATTTTAAAGCTCATCTAAATAATATAAGAATTCAAAGTTCGTCTAAATATGAGGATTACAATTTTTTTATTAAACAATAATGGATAATTTTCTTAAACTTAATTATTTCGTATTAAATTCTATATAAAAAATATTATAATGAAACAAAAAGGATAGCATTTTACCAGCAAATTAATTTCAAAGATTACAAAAAACACTGATTAGCCTAAATAAAGTTAATAATAATCTAATTAAGCATAATTAAGCTTACATTTTCCAAGAAAATCATTAATGAAATGCATAATCTCATTTTGAGACCTTTAGATTCTTCTTTATTATTTTATAGCGATTACAATAAATCACAATGGATATTAAACAAGTGTATAAAATAAATTATGATTAAAATTTAAAATAATCTATTTTACTAAAACACCTACTAAAGAACTTAATACATTTAAAACTTTTGGTGAGTAAAATATCATTGCATTTAATTCAACAATACTACCGAAATACTAACCAATAATAGTTTATAATTTATTAATCCATGCATAGTATTATACATACATTCAGAATTAGCTGACTATAAAAAAAAAAAAAAAAAAAATTAAAATAAATTTTACTTTGCATTTTTTTCTTTATTTAAATAATGATCGTTAAATGTATTTATTTTTTATTTTTATCTGGAATGATTATCATAAAAAAAAAATAAAAATATATTTTACTCCAAAACTTTTTAGTATGTTTTTTTCTTCAAAATACCGTTTGAAGGCTATACGGTTAAACAGCTCGTTGAATCAAAAAGCTTTTAGGTCTTGAGAAATGAAGTACACATCACCGCATTTTCAGACGGTTTTCAGTCCTCAATTGAAACACTCAGGTCTGATTTAGCCAACAGATACGGTTTTAATGCATATCAATAATTGTATTATTGAGTCTTGCTCAGTTATTTAGTGCTTATGTTAATCAAACAACAGACTTGTTGATTTGTAGGATCTACAAGTTCATTTTCATTAGTTCTACGTCGATTGTTTTATTCGTAAATAAGTTTCTTGTAATTATTATTGTAATAATACAATTGAACAAAATAATTTAGTTACAGGTATAAAGAAAAGTTATGTTTGTAAATGATATTCTTATCCATATAACTCTATGAACTTTTATAAATTTTTTAGATATGGGAAATCAATATTATAGTTTTACCATTTGGTAATAAATATAAAATATATAAAATCGAATAGAACGTTATTTACTGTTCATTTTGTCGTCAACCGTAAGAACACTAGTTTTCATTTTCCAAATATTTTCTAAAAAGGTAGAAATTAGAATGACTAATAACTAATAATCTACGAATACATAATATATTATTAATATAGTATATTTTACAGAAACATAATTTTGGTAATTGTCATTAAGCATAAACAGCTCAAAAGTTTATTCGATCAGCCATTCTACAGTATTAAATAATAAATATACAAATACAAATTTATGAATACGTACACTTCAAGAGTTTCATTTTTAAGAAGTGATTTTCTTTTTACTTGTCCAAGTCATCAGTTGGTAGTTACGACTGATGAGAGTAAAAGTTATCTTTAAATTTCGTCAATCAAGTTATTTTGAATCAATATTTGGACCTGCCATTTATTAAATTTAAATTCATTTTTTGTTCCATTTCAATTTTAAAAAATGAATTATTCGCAGATAATTCGATATAAAAAAATAACATCGATTCCATAATTATAGTATACTTGGTATAATTTTGCTATAATATTTATATTAGAGTAAAATTGGTTACTAAATCTGAGTTTTTAACATTCTTTATAAATTTATAAACAATGTAAATTCTTATGACATCGATTACTGGTATTTTTTTCAATAAGTATTTTGATGTATTTTTTTTAATAATCATAATATTTCTGAGTGTTATGTATGTTATACGATATTTAGGAGACATAATTTATTAAAATTGAAAAATAGAATAACATATTTATTGCATGTTAACAATTACCGTTCGTATTTGTATTGTAAGATTGAAGTTCTAAAATTTATAATTTACTATTTATGAACAAGTTATAAGATTATTTATTTCACTTAGGCTTTTTATTTTATGTGATTATGACATATAAATAATAGTTTTTGTACGAAAATGTAACTCGCCCGTTACTTATTGTTTATTTAATTACAGTAGTACTTTGACTGCTACAATAGTCATTGAAAATCAGTTTGATAATATTTTCTTACCAGTTGCTTAGTTGGTTTTGACATTTTGGAATATAAACTCCCGGGTTATAAATGATTTTAACTTAAAAGTGCGAAAATTAAAAAAAGTAAATCATAAAATAATGCTTGATTTGCTGAATCTCTAAAAATCAAAAATGACTGTGATTTGACGTAATCTCCGGTATTCGATGCACTCCAAGGTAATAATATGTTATCGCAGTAATATATTCAAAAATATAAATAGTTTTTAGATGAATTTCAAAATTACATCACAAGCTATTATTGTGGAATTCAATACTCATGGCAAAACCGGTATCTATTGACAATGAACCATTATTTTAATTATTATTGAAACACGAATGCGTAACTGAAAAAAATTCATTCACTCACTAGTTCAGTAATACACAAACAAAACATAAAATTCAAAAAAATAAAATATAATATAGGTAAAACAATGCGAAGCACAAAGAAATCATATACATTTACAATCGTTATATAGCTATATATTTATGAAAAATGTGTATTTATGATGAATATTTGTATATTTGACATAAAAGCATTATTATTTTTTTTTTATACTATATATTATGTACATAATAATTGACTTAACATATTTTAAAGAATAACACTTTTATCTAAAACCTTTCAATAAGTTACTTCAAACGTGTGTAAGACAAGTATTTTATAATGTGAAATACGTTTTTAATACACACGTGAACATATTTATCTACATAGTTATGTATAAATATATATATGTGAGTGATGTAACTATATTTTTTTTGGGGCTATATTCATGCTTAAAAATAAATCCCAACCGCGCTTTAATTTTCTTAAAGAAATAATTGAAACGCATACAGTAAGTATTAGTACATTTAAAACTTCAATTTAGTCCATCATTTTAATTTTTAATAAACGAAATGTTTCGGTCTCTAAGCTTAACTTTAAACTATAAAAAGTTAGCGGTGTACATAATTTCAAAAACTCTATTTGACTACGATTTTAAATTAACATTAAAAACAATAATACTTCCACCTACTTTATGTACCTACACATTTTTTTTTTTGCTTGTTTTCTTGATATAATTATAAATAACCAAGTACCTATTTATAATATTTAAAATTGTTATATTATATGCAATAAAAAAGGTCGTTTACTCGTTTGTAAGAATAATGTAAAACAAATTTATGAGTTTGACAGTCATGAAACATTTTTAATAGATTTTAAATGATCATGCTGATATCAAAATTAATTCGATAAGTGTTTTTACTAAATACAATTTACTACAAAAAAAAAAAAAAACATCGGATTTCATAAATGCACATGACTTTGATCACACATGTAAAAGAACAAATGATCGTTTTCTTTGAACTTTCGGTGTCAGACTTAAAGTAAAATATTCAATAATATTTCCATTGCTTCGTGTACTTTGTATTACCACCTCAATGGTTTAACAACAATAATTGTTGTATACCAACACTGTAGATCAATAATAATATGTAATTTTCAATATTATCGGGTACATGCATTGCGATGGAACCAACTTCTAGTCCATCGGCCGATATACGATTATAATAATATTGTTTCATATATTATTATATTCATAATTATGTGATTTGCAACTCTGACAATCCGACGTGTAGGCTACGATAATATTAATTTTTCGACCGGTTGATTGTATGCAAGTTTAATATTATGTCGTTTTTGTTTTACTTGTTATGAGTAATAACGACTCATAATACGCGTAAATAATAATTACCTATTTAAAAAAAAAACACACACACACACACACACACACACTTTATATTTAAAACATTAATTAATCGTAAACATTCGACGTGACCATTCGTCGTACTGTATATGGTATATTATTTTCGTTTAATTAACAGCGTAACGTGCCAAATGCGCCCTTGCAGCAAATATATTTAAGGAGCGAGCTGTTATCCAAATACTCCTAGGGACGACCGTCGTCGTTTACAATAAAGTAGTTTCCGCACTAAACCACCGTGCAGTGGGCACCGTTATAGGGACAATATTACACACCCCCGCTAGCCACCCACGAACACGAACCGGATTGCCAAATACGACTTGTTCCCCAAACCGACCAGGCTCACGTGTATAGTAGTTAAGTCCAAGGACAATGTCTAACAAGGGTCCGGATGGGCGTTTCCCATTTTAATTAATCACGACCTATTCTAGACCGCGGTACATTTCGGAAACCGATGTGCGTAGGTACCTATATATTATACATATATATATGTATTAATATGTGCAGTGAAAATAATATATTATCCCGAGCGTTTGGTTATTTAGTTTCGCCCATAGGTATATATTTTATGGTTTCGGTTACCTATTTGATATGGTGGTTTTATTTGCACTGCAGCCGGCCTGCAAGGCGTTTGATTTGTTTTCTTCTTTCCCCCCCCCTTTGCTTTCATCCCCTCTCCCCGCAGTCGTCTCCGTAGTTTTTCTCTCAGGTGTACACGGTTAATTCGCACAAAGGCGGATTATCATTTAGCCGGGACACGAGCGCGGGCCGTTGTTTCTTTTGTCCCCGCCACCCGTCGGCCACCATTACGGCGTGATAGTCTCGTTTCTCATTACCTCTGCCTGTTGACCTGCTAGCCGTTGTAGTATAATAATCAGGCAACGGCTGCTGCAGTATAACAGCGTCGGAGGGAGGGGAGTTGTGCTTAATAGTATAAAGCTGGGCGTGATGAACGGTAGGACTTTTGTCCTTTGGTAAAGGTCGGTCGAAAAAAGCCGGAAAACGATTGAGCATGAATTCCACAATTGTGTGGGCTCGGGCGAGTGCGAGTGTGTGTGTGTGTGTGTGTGTGTGTGTGTGAGAGAGTGTGTGCGTGTAGAGAAGAGAAGTACACAGAACATCCCTCTCGTTCTCATTCCATCTCCGTTCAAGTCTCCCTCTCCTATTTTCTTACCCGAGAGTCATATAATACTTGTATAATAGTCGTAGGTTAAGGTACTCATAATATACTAACTACTAATTGTTCTGTTGTTTCGAACATAGTAGGTACCTCTCAAATGAAATTTTAACGAGTAAACATCAACGGGCTTAAATCAAACAATTTTTTGTACTAAAAATGTTCACAGTGATAATATTATTAAATATTTTTTCCACCCTATTATTACTCAAAATAATATAATATTCATTCCTATATTCTAAGTATATTTGTATATTCATTAATGTTAAATTAATATAATAAGTTTGATTACGAGTTCTAGAATGGTTCTTCAGTCTTTTAATATACTACTATACACAATATTTTTATAATTTATGGAAAGTGCACTGAAACATAAATCGAGTTTTCCCGGTAGATCTCGAGTATTAATACAATCTTTAGTAAAATGTTCATTACCGCTTTTCACACGAAGTGGATGGGAGTCTACTGTACTTATGGGTAAGGTCGTACTGCAATTCCACTTGCATTGTGGAGGATTAACAGTCTTAAGAGGTTTTTCGACGACGACTTTTACATTTAATAGGATTGATACTTGGTGAATTTTCTGGTTGAATTCTTTACAACCCGCTTCAAAACGTTTCCAGATATTCCATCGACTGAATTTTCCTTCCTGTAACACATAAAACAAGTAAATTTCGGGTGTATAGAAAAAACTAAAAATATGACAAATAATTTATTCCTCTCCGTATATATTTATAATATTTTATCCCTATTAGCTTCAGACGTAAATGTGATCATTGAATGGCTAATTAATCTCTTATTAACAATTATTGTCGATACACTTATTCTCATATTTTCCATAGACAAATTAATTAACTCACTAACGCAATATTTTATATTATAAACGCAGTTTGTTCTAGCAGTGTTTTTTTGTTTTATAATAATTTTCCAGATATTACCAATCAAAATGTCACTGTATTTTATAATAAATCGTAAACAAGTCTAAGATGTTACACATGTGTAAAAATGTGTATATCTGTAGATGATTAAAATATTATTTTATTGATTATTATAATATATTAATTAGTGGGAGTGATCCATACCCAGTAGAGAGTGTTTCCCCAAGTATCACCAATTCACACACTGGATTTAACTTTGTTATATAATTTTGTAATCGTCTAGAATTGAAAATTATTGAAATAAATACCCAATATTTCAGACAGAAAAATTTTTTTTATAAAACATTTTTAGTTTTTTTACATTTTTAAATGAAGTATCTCACTATTACGGCCTACGGACATGTCTCACACATATTTTGAAATTATAGGCAAATGATATATTATAGTCAAATAATATTGTTAATAACTTATTAAGGGAAAAAAACATTGAATTGAAGGCAGACGTTTTATTTTGTTACATTTTTTACAAATTAAATACTTATAGAAGTTAATGTTTGGTCTTATAATAGCGATCGACGTGTACAAATATTTTCATTATTTCGTGAGAAATCAGATAATATTAGCATTTAAATTAGCCATGACAATATGATCACAGGTTACAATATCACAAATGATTAAATTCATTCGTTATTTTGGTTTGATGGAGTTGTTAGATTTTCATAGGAATTTCATTTTTTATGTAGGTACGGTACACTGGCAAATAAAAAAAAGGGATTATTAATTTAAAGGGCAAAGAAGTATTTTATCGGGAGCGGAATCTGAAATATGTATCAGTATTTTAATAATAGCCTACATGGTACACACATTGATTCAAGTTAATTATAATTTAAAAGATTAACCACGTAGTTGTGTAGAAAAAATAATTACGCAATATATTAATCTTTTGGAGCGCCATAACTTTTATACTATGTTAACATTATTTAATCGATAATATTGGTTACAACATTTCATCCTAAAGGCCTAAACATTTTTCTTCAGATAGAAAACGGGTTTTATTTATTTTTCGTTATAACTGTAGATTTTATTTTGTTACGATAATCTTGAAATATGAATAATTAATATTGATTTGGGTAATAAAAAACGAATGTAATATAAAATTATAGTTTTTATGAATTCACTTTAAAGAAAAGAAAATAATGTGGCTTTTATTTGATTACTGAGTAATAACTATTGTACTTACTTGAAAAACGACGTATTTATTTTATTTTTTTAAATGTTGTGTTAATTTTTCGTTAATCTTCTAGAATATTTTGTATACAGTTATTACTAGTAAACTCAAATTCAAAGAGATTATTCTTAAATTTTGCTTAAAGTTTTTTTCCTTTCTTTCTTTAATATTTTATACTGTCGTCATCAACAATATATTTTTTAAAAGTGGTTACGTGCTTTTTCCGCTTTTGTGACGATTATATAAATAACGCAATCCAAAAGGTCCCAGCGAACCTTATTTCTGTTATAAAGCGTTTTTACACACGCAAACTTATTTAAAAGGGTTTTTTTTATTTATACTATGTGTGTACCGGTACCCACAAATATATTGTATTATGTAATATTATTGCTTAGTTTCAATTGAATGTTTGCACGAGATTTCACGCGAAATCCCAGCTCAAGTAATTATTAAAGCGGACACGTTACGACATTAAAAAAGAATAAATTTTACTTATATTCTTATCACCAAAAACACTGATTCGTAATCATTTGAAAATAAAAAAACATTAATTTTAATAAATTAAAGAACTCCCCACCTGCCTGCCTTATACCTACATGCATGCAGTTAGTAATAATAATAATATTATCTCAGATTGTGCATTAAATCAGATAGTAGCTCAAAGTTCTGGTCTAAAGGTATACGTGCTATTTATGAATTTTCTGTCCGTCCAAAGGTAGCGTGACTGAAGTTCTAACAAAACATACTCAATGAAATGTTATAATTAAAAAAAATCGAATTTGAATTTTGTATTAGACACCGTAACATGAAATAACAGAATATTAATACTTCGTAATTCATGCTCAATTACACATTGTAAAATATTTATATTATTATTTCCATTATGAGATCATCTTAATATGATTCGACAGAAACTGTATAAATAAAAATAATAATAATTAGAACTAAATAATATTAATAATAATACAACGATACAATAATATCACTTGCCGTTATGAGTATATCAGTAAATGGATACATTTGTGATATTTTTATAATGACATTTTAATAATATCGTTCAATAAGTGATATCGTTTTGAAACGCCGTGACGTTTAAGCTACACTTAAATATCATTGTAAATCCTTGTGAAAATTGTTTAAATATTGTATTACATATAATGATTATAGATTTCGAGTCATTATTGTACAGTTATAAAAATTCTACTTTTCTTCTTTTTTTTTTTAAAAAAAAACGTAATTAAAATTACAAAAACGCTTATAAAATGTTATACTTAAAAATCAAAACAGGAAAACACTGAACACACTACTATATAATATTATTCTTTCCAGCATAAGAGTGGATCGACAAATCATAAACGTGAAGCTATATATGGACGAACAACTTTGTTTTATGACTTTTTTTTAAGACATGAACAAATCTCGGTTCTATATTTTATGCGAGTATACTGTAAAAATTTAATGTGGAGAACTGTAAGTTATAATTTACATACATGGCTATAAACAACCAATAGTAGTAAAATATATGTAAATCAGGGCGGATATCGATCATTTTACAGTCGCATGTTAACCTCCCTCAAATTATTATATTATGATAGATAACAAAAATAACAAAAATCGTTAACACTGGTAAAAAGGGCTGTTCATTATTAAAAAAAAAAACCTAAATAAATAATTTTATGAAAAAGCATAGTAATAATATTTTAATATAATACATAAAGAATTATTTTCCTCTTAAGCGTACAGAAAAACAGAAAATAATTTTGTCAGTAATGAAGTATTCTCAATTAAAAGTGTGGTATTATTTTATTTGAACTCATGCAATGTATATTGTGTACACTAAAACCTACTTTAAAATAATTTTCGAAATGAAATGTTATAACATAATATACACTGGTTTTTAGTGTTTTTAAATACACGTTTATGTCCAAATTAGTTGAATACATTTTAGGTCAAAGTATTGTTTAAGTGTATAAGTCGGAACGATTAATTTAAAAGCGTATTAAAAATAATATCAAGTAGTTTGTTGCTGGTAAAAAAAAAAAAAAATAAAAATAAAAATAAACAAATAAAACGAACAGACAACGCGAAGACAGATAATTATTTTTCAAAAACCTCTCGGAGGAGAAAAGAAAAACAATTTAAAAGTTTCACAGCACCGAAAACAACACTACAATTATTTTAGTATTTCACTGAATTTTTCCGCCGACCGAGGTCCGACGGCGGATAATATTATGCAATTAATGCCATCGCACGGTGCGGTCGTAATTATTATTGTAACTCGACGACGACATCGTAATAGACAGCCGATCCAAAGTCAAATAATATTTTAATATTATCGTAGTTAGTTTACTCGCAGTCCCGGGGAGGGACATGGCGGCCCTCGAAAAAAACTGGGGAGTTTTAGCCCTCTCCCCCCTCCTTGCGATGATATTGAACCCCGCGAGCCCTACGCCCCTCGACGTTGGATTATTTCCTCCCATATGGCTGTCCGAACTTATTACGGCTTATTGGGCGTGAAACACACCTGACCCGACGAGACAATAATAATTATACCGCAATAATAATTTAAAAATCCACAGGAACATAAACACCACGTTGTCGTTTTCCGTCGTATTATGCGGGCGAGACGGGGAGGGTCTTCGGTTTGCCGGTGTATTCGCAATAAAGTTTATTAGGCGAAAGACAAACGGTTTCGGCGTATGTGTGCGGCTCTCGGTCTCGTCCAGATACAATCTGGCGCCTAAAAGTGCCGTCCATAAATAGGACATCGGACCGGGGGAAATCGCAGCGCCATCGTATTATTCTCCCCGCTTCGCTCCCCCCCCCTAAAAACGCTCTCTCCCATCGTCACCGATTCTCTACCACCCCTCCGTCATTTTTTTCTTCGCCACTCCCTATGTCGCTGTCTTCGTGTAAGCAGAGTGTGTGTGTGGGTCTCTCTCTCTCTCCCTCTCTCTCTCCTTTCTATTTATATCCATCTCGTTTTCTCTGTCCGTCCACCCGTGTTACTGCAGGCACTACCTCACCCGTTTCCAACCAAACACATATATACATATATATTTATTTATTCACTACCCTCGGCGCTACCGAGACTCGTTATGTACATACTCGTATATACATATATATACATACGCACACACACACACACAAACAAACACACACACACTACCCTCTCTCGTTTGCAGACATAAACAGAACGAAAAAAGAACTTTGGCAATTTGTATCGCAACGAGTATAATAAAATACTTTATTAACCTCAAACATGTTTGCGTTCCTCGCCCGGTTCTCCCTCTGTCCACTCGCTCGCCCTGTCACTGATATCCTTGGTCTTTATCCTTTTCCACTCTCAATTTTCCTTTTGTTTCTTTTTCTTCTTGTACTTCTTCTTTTCCTTCGCCTTCGTATTATTATTATTTTGATTATTTTTTATTACTCTCTTATTGTAAAACGTAATTTATAATGGTCTCCTAGATGGCAAGCGACGATGTTTTACGTCCGCAGCAGGTGTTCACCTCGTTGTAGTTAGGTATATTTATTATATATTATACGTGACCGTCAGCCGGACTTGTAAACGTTGTTCACAGATATTAAGTCGTATTGCAATTATTTTTGTTTTCACTGATATCATATTCAATACATACGTCATTTTCGACTGATTTCCGAAACTCTTGGTAGGAAACATATTATTCGGAGTGCTTCCGATCGTTGTAATTTAATATTTTATACGTTCGAGGTAATTGTCATAAAATAAAACAAAATATAAATCATCCGAATACGGACATCACCGAGGAATTCAATTAAAACTGTCCTGGGGTGTTACATCGACATCGGCAAATCAAAATATCATGTCTAAATTTAAATTATCTTAAATAAACAATGAATATTCTATAAATAAATATTCTTAAGTATATAGTTAAAAAATACAAGTCATTGTGCTAAAACATATTTTAAAAACACCGGTTTACCGAATTCACATTGAATTTCCATCATTCAGCGGTACTTATACGTAGTAGGTGTGCAATTACAATTGTGATGTGAAGATTGTCGCACAAACGGCATTGTTCTCGACGCGATACGTTTTCGTATTCCGAATAAATTACATTCTCTTTTATGATTATTGGTATTATTGAAAGTTGAAACGCAGTTGTACGTACTACTACATTCGTTAACGACGCGATATCAATGTAGTGAAATTGCATACCCAATGCGCCGTGTTACGCTATGTAAAATATACGTCTTGGTAATCTGATATATTATTATGAGAAAATATAAAAAAAATACGATAAATTCAACAATAATTTTAATTACAATTTAACGTATTGTAGGAGAATAAAATGTCTACTTTTGTCCCCGGTGTTCTTCGACAAGTTTAGTGCTACTCGAGGTGTGCAAAAACTGTTTTTTTTTTTTTTAGTTCACCTTAAACCGTTGTACAAAAACAAATATCACAATCGGTTCTATATAATATGCTCGAAGCAAAACGTTTGATGCACACGTACGAGTCAGTAAAACTGGGTGAGCATTCGATACTCTATTTCATTACGCATAATAATATTATCATACAGTGTCGAGAAACTTTCCTATCGCTGTGACGTAAAAAAAAAAAATAAAAATAAAAATGTCTGAATGAATCGCATTACTCACGTCCCATCGCATTATTATTGCGACGCGGCCGTATCGCGATCGCGACTATTATTCACCTCGATCTATTCCACGGGAGTGCCATATTATAGAGCTGTACGCGTTTTCAAAGAACACAGTCGGCTTCAATCGAATCGTGCAGCAGCGTCATATAAAGTAGCAAAAAACGGCGTTGGAATAATTTTCACGGATTAAACGAGTGGCGCGCCTATATGTATATAGTACACGTACAGTCAGGGCTAACCTCTTTCTGTCGGTCGTTTGAACTGTGCAAATTTACGTTATTCGTCGACGGGGGGCAAAAAAAAAAAAAAAGTGTTTTATAATTAAACTGGCTGCATTATCCGCCATGTCCGGGCTATAAACTACAACTCTCGTCGGGGAGGGGAAGGGGAGAGGATATTTCCAAGCGAAACGCGTTTGTGTACACTTTTGTCTAGCGTGCAAAACGAACGGTATCAACTTCAACGGGTTTTTATCGTCTATTTATCTTTCCTTCTCTTCTACCGGACACTTTCGTGATGCCAATTATTTCGACTTGAAATCGGTCCCAAAACGCGATGACAGTATTTCAACCGATCTACAGTTGCAGAGAATCGGACGAAGAATGTATGGGTGATATTATATTATATAGGGTCTGAATAACAATATAATTATTTCTAAATGCAACCAGAACTCGAATTTGAAATAATTTAAAGACTGTGGAAGGGACAAAAAGAATCGTAAATGATTTCGCATTCAAGTTTCCAAAAGTTACAATTATGTGTAATCATTAGTTTTTTGAAAAAAATGAGTTTTGACGAGACTTGTATCTTTAGAATCACAGCACAAGCATTTTCCCAAAGTCTTTGATTGTGATTTTATTGATTAATATTGAATTAGAGACATCATTCATAATCATGTGATCTTAAGAAAATCGTTCAGGTGAAACTAATTCAAGTATTATCTTTTTAATTGTTCTAACCTAAAAATGATTAGTTATACTTTGATATGATATTGTATGATTTTATGTTTCTATACAAACAGCGATGATTGCATATCTCTAAAATAGTCCAAATACTTATAAAAATATGTAAAGACATGACGGTCATAAATTTAAACTTTTTAAGAAAGATCGACTTGGATAAAAAAAATAAAAAAAACAAAGCAACACAAAGGCGTTTACGATTTATTACTCCGATATACACGCATTTGTTTCCATTGGACTGTTAATAATAATAAAAGTAATAATAATAATACAAAAAAAAACCAAAACTTTTCGTGTCTAAAAATCAATAAAATGAGTACGAGTTTTAATAACTGTCGACAAGTTTTTGGCTAGTGCGTTTGAACCTTTCCCAAGATGTTTTGTTATTGTTATTATCATTGAAATAATAATTAGTTTAGTTTTTTTCTCGGGTGTATTTAGCAAGTGGTTACGAAAATATTATCGGTACAATCTTTCGATTTCATCAAAAACCATGAAATTCAACTTCCCGCCAATTTTTCTATATTCAAACACGTCGTCACATTGTGATGCAACTTCATATTATAATATATTATCTTATTATACATGATATTATAGATTTTATTGTAAATAACAATATAATATTAGGTTGAATGCGTTTAAAAAAAAAAAAAAAATTAAACCGTCTTCCGTTATATTTTGATGTGTAACAAATGAATAGTGATTGTTATTGACGGGGATTTAACGCTCGTACCCGCCGACCCACACCGCCCACCCGCCGCGGACCGGCGAAGATCGTATATTAACTTGGCGATGGTTTAACATGTTTACCAGACCGAGCTGGTGTATTATGTTCCGTTTGTTTGGTCATAAATTCTATATTATTGTTATCCGTCGCCATTGTAATATTAACGTTATTATGATGTAATTTTTGATGTGCCGAACAACAATGGTCTTATTTCGGCGTTTTTTTTTCACGTTTCTCTTTCGATTTGTTTCCGAATACGTATTCCTGCTGTATTCGAATTCACCATTTATTTCAGTTTTTTACCCCTCTCGTCCCCTCCACTCATCGCCATCACCACATTTCTCATTTCCATACGCATCATATTGTTACAAATTATAATATTTATTATTTTTATATTATCATTTATAATTCCGGTGTTCGGAACATCGGGCGCGGCCAAGGTTTTGCTTGTACTGTACTTACGTCTTTTCACCCATAAATCGATTATTATTATTACAATTATTGTTGACATATTATTAACTAATTAATTCGCAGAGTGTTTTTATTTTCTTTCCGTTTTTAACAATGAATTTTAGTGAATTATAAAATGCAAACACATTGACGGACATTCACTGCGTTTTACTTCCGGAGGGTTAATTTTTTTTTTTTTTTTTGAGAATTTTTGATACTAACCTTCTGATATAATAGCTTTTTATAGATCGACATAGGTACGTAATATTTATTATCGACACACATTGAACTAACGTTTACTGTTTTTTTGTCTTGTTCGTCTATTCATATTCTTAAATCGCTGCAGCTATCATTACGACTGTCGTTTGAGCTAACATATTTTGTTTATCTGTTGTGAATTGTTGTCCAACTCCAAAGTAATGTGTTCGGAGAAAATTTTAAATTCGTATTTATCGTCATTTTCGAGGATTGTTTGGTCTTAGTTGTTTTTCAACCATTCAACCTGTTACAACGATATATCTTGGTAAACGAACGAAAATTTACATTTAAGGATCGATATTTTGTTTCAATCCTATGAAAACTTGTGCCAAAAGTACTGGCAACACGTCAAATAACTACTGGAGCGTTTATTTGTATTATTTATGTTTCAAATTAAATATCGCCGAAGAGTCTTTCATACGAAACCAAACGTCTGAACTCGAAACAGTAACAATATCGCTAACGTCTACAACTACCTCGCCTCGCCCCACCGTGCAGTTACTTGACAGCAATTTCAGAACAGCAGTCACTCGCAATAAAAAAAAACGGTAAAAAAGTTCGTTGATCGGTGTCTAATGTTTCTATACAATAACATAAGAACACAAGATATGAATAATTGTCAAATAACCACCATAACTCATACGGAACGACAGATTGTCTAAGGTCACAAATGTTTTCAATTTGTCTTTCCGAGGACATTGTCATCGCATTATGCCATCGGAGGTTCATTAAACGTTTTTTCGCTGATTTACGATCGGATGACACAATTACTGGCACGGACATGACGTGTCACATCCTTATATTGTGTATCGGTTATTTCAAACCATAATAATTCAAGGTGGCAGTGTCCATAAAATATATACATCACCTATACCACCGCACTTGTACCCGTGCGAAATATGTATGGTAAATAATTATGTTCTTGGTGCGATCCGAACTATATGGTAATAATTATGATATGTAAGCTACTGCAATTTTCGTGTGTGATATGTTTTATGGACAAATCCAAAATTGATAGTATTACACGTGCTCGCGTTTACGATGGAATATGGTTTAACGCTGACGTAGCATTTGGATAATGTAATAATGTATAAAGCACTGCATTAGTACATGTATATATTTTGTCAGAGAACAATTAATTATAATGATAATGCGTTATGGTATTAATAGGGTTATGATTTGTTTTGATGAATGATACAAATATGACTGATTTAATTGTAAATTTATCGGCATAAGAAAATAGAACAGCAGTATTATTAAGACGAAAATAAACTTGAATTAAAAAAAAACTGAAAAATGTATCTTGGAAGTTTCTACTTTTACATGCAATTAAAACAATTTTTGTAAATTGCTATGAAAACTAAAAGATTATTATACGGAATCTACAATTTATCATTTGTACTTTAAAATTGTTATTTTATCTGATTTTATCTGCGTGTTTCTTTGCTCTCGGTGTTTAATAACTATACTTTTTATTCGTATTTTGTTTACAGAAAAAGATGACAAAAAACTGTTACCTTAACAATACTCATACTATTTTGTCATGCAATAATGCACCAAACTTTCTCAAAGTGTACCTATAGCTGATTACCAAAGAAATAACTAAAAATAACGTGTTTAAATGAGCTATAAATTCTTTACATTTTTGAAATCCATTATTTACAACAACAAAAATTGCGTGTTTCATTACAATTTTAAAGATGAGTCATTTAAATTATTATAATATACATATAGGTACAGTGAAACCTATAAATAGGTACTGTACGGTATTCACTTTGGAAGGTTTTGCTGTATTTGAAAAAAAAAAAATGAAACAGAATTTTACATAATATAAAATAATAGGTATAACCGATGATGTTGGTCAATATTGAATATGAAATTTATATAAACAACCAAGAGTTGTTTGAAATTCAAAGTATTATCTAATAAATAATGATTGAAACGGTTGAATATATCTACTTTGTTCTTTTGTATCTATGTATAATATATATAGTGTGCCCACAAAATGGATTAAACCGGATTTCAATGCGTAGTTCATAAAATATTTATTTCAATAATTCAAACTCGGATCAATGGGACTTACTTTGTTCGTTGGTATTATATTTCGTAGTACGCTGATGATACAGTATATTATTATAGCCATTATAGTATGACGCGTATTCAAACTATACAATATTTACACTAGGTAGTTAGTTATCTCCTACGTGACAAAAAAAAATATAAAAAAAATATAAATGTATTGTTCTTACAAGCCTTCTCGAATAGAAAAAACAATACCGACGTAAATGATGTGCGCTATATGACGAATATATAGGTAACATAAGACGCAACAAATGGTTTCTCCGTATGACGGGGGACGTACAATTTTAATAATAATAACAACAATAATAATATACATTGCACGAATATAAGAAAACAATCGTTGAGTAATTTAAAGTTTTCCCACATCAAGACAAACACAATGAATGCCGTGATGCCGAACGAAAAAAGTTTCACCAGCTCTCGAAAAAATTGGAAAAGTTATATATAAAAAAAAAAAAAACCTATAAAAGATATCCTCCATAGAGATATTCTTATTTTGCGTATTTTTTGTTTTGTTTTTTATTATTATTTGTGTTTATTCGTGTATAAAATATATATATATATATATATATAAATATTATATATGATTACTAATTCGCATAATAATGATTTATAACAGTTGTCTGTGCCGGAGAAATTGAATTCTATTACGCGAGGCGTTCACGAAATCGCGAATTTATGTTCGGTTGATAGCAAAGTTGTGTGTTTGTATTGATTTTATAAAACGGTGGGTCTGATAACACTGACAAGTGCCATTCCGTTTGTATAGACCAAAGCAAACAAGTACCTACAAACTATTTGTAACGCGTAAACCGTCTATTTGTATGCGATTTAAAAGAAATATGTCAGTCGTTTAGGAAACAAAAATAATAAAAAAAAAAAAAGAAAAGAAAAGGACACGTCTTATAAGAACAGAAAAATATGTAAAACACCGATCGTTATTCCGTGTAATATTATTATGTTCACACGTCGATCGCGAAAACGGTACAAATTTATTATTTTGGGCACTGAATGTAATGTAGTATACTCAGCCTCCTATATAATATTATATTGGAATTAATACCATAAAAATATATCGTATTGTGGCGTTTGAACACCAAGGCTGTGCCGGTCGCCGGGGAGGTTTAGATTTTAAATCGTCGAATTGGTTCTAGTCGATGAGTTGGGTTTGGACGACATTGACTTTTATCGTTATTATATTATCATTGTGTCCCATGTTTTTTTGTTGTGATTTTTTTCCCGCAATATAATATGTAAAAGACCGATCGATGTTCCGCTCGTAATATTATTATTATGTCATCGCGAAAACGGTACAAATTTTGCTATCGAGCACTCTATATAATATTATATTATATCATTCCTCAGCTATTATTTTCAATATCTCAGATTATATTGCGCTTGCTACTAAAATTGAGCTAGGGAGATGAGGCTGAGCGCATTAATGGCATATCCCATTACTTATGGTTTTTTTTTTTTATTCAAAGAAGCAAAGAAGTGATTTTGTTTTGAATCAAACGAATTTCAATGCAACGCCAGCCTATCTTTGTTTTATTTTAAATGTTACACTTAGAAGCCAGAAAGAATCTTATAAAATAATGTTGTTGCATCGATACATTTTATGTTCCATGATAAATGATAATGCGACAATGACCTATAATGACCCCTAATTATACCCTTGGTGTGGCATTTGCCACTGTTGCATTCGACCCCTAAAATAGCATGTGATGTTCAAACGCCGAGGCCGTGACCAAGGGGTGGTTCTGATTTTAAATCTAAATTTGTTATTTTTTTTTTTTGTCGCATAAGGGTGTATCACATCCACAAGACTCGACCCTGATGTACATTTGTCCTGGTCGTGAGTTATTTGCATATAAATCTCCGGAACAACTTTAAGCAACTTTGACTTGATTTGTATTGTGTGCTATGTTTTACTGCCATGATTTTCTATTCCAAAAAATATGTAAAATACCGATCGGTATGCGTATAATTATATCATGCTTACACGTCAATCACGAAAACGGTATAAGTTTATGATTTCAATATATATTAATTAATATTAATATTAATATATTAATATATATATTTTTTTTTTTTATATATTTTTATATATTGTTATCCAACTATTATTATTATTATTCAGATAACAACATTGTGAGTCAGCTTTCATTAACACCTCGCTATATTTTATTGGACTTCATACTATGACGTCTAGGCGTTTGATATGGGGGAGGGGGGGGGTACGATCTGAATCTGTCCTGCTGAGCAATGTTTGCCACCGAAGCCACTACGAGTCAACTATTTAGCCTCATGAATATTACTACAAATCGTGTTCCGGGTTTTTTGTCACGCTTTTCTATTCCACGTCGTACGATCGCTGACTACCGTTTCGTAGGGACGTCAAAGTCCTTCGCGGCGCAAGAACGCCAATTATTTTCCTAGGGTTCAGAGTAATTGACACTTTTCCATCCAGTCGGTCAAAATGGCAGAGAACTTGATGGGCATAATAAGACGTTCGCCCGCCACCGTACTCGACACGGCAAACAACGTGCCCCGGCAAATCTGTTGTTTTGTTTACTTTTACGCTTCTGAATGAATTCATTTGTCTTATTCTATTGTCGCAAACAATTATTTGAATTGGTCCACTATTGAGCAAACAATGACGAGCTTAATGGCATTGTTACCTGTAGAATATCATCCGAAACTGTGTGTTTTTTTTTTCCAAGAGATATTCGTGTTATATACAAAAACTTCCGCGTTGTCGTTCATCAAATCATCGCTCATCATTGTATATTATTATGATGAAAGATAGTAATATTTTTTTTATAAATTCGTAATTATGTCTGTTGTTGCTGATTAACCACGGCGTGACTTTTGTTTTGATTGTAAGTAACAGCAGTTGGCATTACATTAATGATTATATTTTATTCCGTTTTTTAGGAGACAATTTCACTTAATTTTTTCCTACCTACCGTTGTAAGCCGACCGGGACAAATACGTCTACCAGCACGTTTGGGTTAGGTAAGGTTAAGAACGGTGAAGTTTAGATAAATTTGAAAAAAACCGTTTCCATCTTTAAATTTCAACGTTACGTTGGTTGTTAGTACATCATACTTTATAGCAGCGCAGTCATATACTATTGATTTATTCGTATGGTTAGATGGTTTGTTTTCTCGCTACCCACCAAGACACCGAGCACGCCGTATATTAATTATATTATAATGTATGAGTAATATGAAAATGAACTTTGTGGTTAAAATAAACCTTAACACACAAAGTCACGACAATTTCAACATAACAAAGCTTTTTTATTTTTGAGGGATTCAGTTGATATCCCCGGATTCGTAATAGGAGCCATTAATAATTCCGCGTACCTGGAAAAGTTGGGCTTGACAAATTGTATCATAAACCATCTTTATCCGTAGATTAATCAAGATTGTAGTAAAAAGACTTAAATTAAATCACGTATAATCAACGACAAATTATTCATTCCCGGTCGTTGAATTTATATAATATTATTATTATTGCTTGGTCTTAATATTTGTTTACTTCCATCATAATATTACATTATGTTTTATTATTATTACAATCACTATTGTTATTCGCTTTTTGTTATTGGTTATTGTGCTGTATTGTCAATATATTGATCGGTTACCATATTTTATAATAGCCACGATAACCTTTCGGTCTTGCCCGACACCCGTAGATACCTATTTATCCAGAATAATACATTATCATATTATCAAAATATTCGTCTTCGCTGTCGTTCGCAAACGATATTCTTGTTTGTTTGTGATAACGTAGACGTGTTTTTTTTCTTTCGGATTTACCAGTAAATTATTGGATCTACAACACTGTACCGTGCAATTACATAAATGGACGTGTCAGTCGACGAGGAGTAATTTACCCCGAACGATGTTTTATCTTGGTATAACATGAATTAAACATAAATTTTAACCGACTAATGGTCACTAATTTCAGGGAAGCTTTCATAAATTGAGATTAACAGATATGAAGTTGAACAATTCTCGAGTGCGCGTAGCTCATGCTTGTATGAACTTTACAAACACCGGACGTCCGTGCGGAATAATAATTACCGGACATCACTTTGCTGGACTCAGTGGAGCGTAGTCGGAGCGATTTCTTTTTTTTTAATATTTATCAAATCATTTTTACAGTGCTCGTCCGTACATAATAATAATAATAATAATATGTTAATAAACATAATACGCGCCATACCATAATCCATTACGCCAAATTGTTTTTATAAGGCCGGACTGACTATATAGAATGTGCTATATCGCCGTATTTATTATATCCGATTTTTCAAACTATCCTATATTTATTTATTTATTATTTTTTCATTATTTTGATCCTTTGTTTTGGCTTCCCGTGTCACATATAATCAAAAAAAATCTTCCGTTTATCTTATAATTGAATTCTAAGCTCATTGAGTTATGATTTTCGTGTGGACTATGAATTATTTCCCGAGCGTATTGAAAAAAAAAATGATATATACTAATATTTGTTATATACATAGAAAATACCGTAAAAGTACAAAACGTAATTACGTTCTTTTGACTATGATGTGTTTGACCCACCGACGATGGAATACCACTATTATACAACGGTATGCGAGCTGACCAAAATATAATATTAACTATTTTATACTTTAAATAGGTATTGGCTTTCAGTCGTAATAAGCTTATATTTTATTTGAATTAATCCATTCGTAATAGTATTAATTAACTGTTTATCAACCTTTAGTTTTGGTCGATTTATTATTTTATATTATGCGAGTTCGTCAAATAATCGAAAATTAATTAGAATTTCTGCATAAATTGTACTCGCATATTATTATAATATTGTACGTTTAATCAATTAAAATATTATATTGCATTAAACTTTATCGAGACATTTCTCGTGAAAATGTTGTGCTTTGATAATAATAACAATAATAATATACTATATTATGTGAATATACTAAAATATGGAAAATGTAACGGTACACATTTGTCAAGATTTGTAAGTCATAACAAAATTCATTAATCAGAACACAATTGAAATGCAGCTATTAAGGAGCATTATAATGTATATAAATGTGCTTAGCTTCACATCAATAGACTTTATTAAGTTTCTGCATGCTCGGTTTTATATTATAATTTCAAAACATCTCATACTGAAGACATAGGAATTAATATTCGCTAAATCTGAGTTCATTACGTAGTTCTGATTTATACGATATCGTTATTCTGACATCATACGTATTATTATTATTATTATTATTATTATTTCGTTCCAGCACATATAAGTGTACATCAAATCACATTGCGATTGTGTATTGTGACGAACAATCGATGTAAATTCATTATCAAAACTTTAACTTTGAATATTTTCACGAAAAGTAAGTCAGCATAATGTTATTGTGAAGGTGCTCATTAGCAAGTATTGATTTATAAGTAAGCGAACAATCAGCCGATATGATCCAAAAAAAATGTAATAATATTGTCAACATATGGAAAAGGTCGACGAGAGATTTCTGTGATAAAAATATAATCACTCTGCATACATTACAACATATCGGAGGACACATTTATTATTACGGTGATGTTTGAAATATTATAAAATACATTTGAATATTTAAAAACAATCCACCCCGTGATGACGTTTATTTTATGTGAAACACGGACGAGCTGGCACATGATGATATTGTATTCACGAGAAAAATATTCCTCCTCCGAAAAAAAAAATATAAACATTTGTGCACAGTCCGTTAATAAAACTCTTCTCATTTCCCGGCGCTGACGTATTCGTCTTCTTCTCGAGACCATCTGGGAAACATGGCGCGAGTCTAATGGACGCGTCCCGAGACCGTTGCGTCCAGTCGGTATAAAAATATATAATATAAATCCGTAAACACTGCTCTTGTTCCCCGTTTCCGGTACCGATATATATTATTTCTAGATGTGTTCGCAGTGTCTCTCGCATGGCCAGAACCCCTCACACGAGTGTGCAGCTCACGCCCACCCTCTATGCCCTTGCACCCCCTCGCTACAATATTTGTGCCCCGCCACACCGTCGGGGCCCGAATCATACGATGTTTCCCGATATCGATCACGTTTTGTACCAATGCCAAACGCGTTCGCATTGGACTGGGCTAGTTTTGTGTTCTTTTTGAATATATATACCTCTCTCTGTCTATATATATATATATATATGTACTGAGTTGTATCGTCTTTATAATTTATTATCAAAGTAAAGGTGGAACGAGTCTATATTCCACCGTACCTTTAAAAACTGTATTCATGTGTCTTGGTGTGTGTGTGTGTCTTGTGTAAGATAAAGAGAAAAATTTCACTTTTAACAAACTTTCCACGTCTATATATTTTCCGGGAGATATTTTTTGTTTTTTTACATGATAAACTTTCACGACTAAACTTAATTAAAACTGGTCCAGTCGTCGAGAGTCCATAGCCATAATAGACGTATTGCCAAATATATGTCTTATTTTACAGCGTAAAAATAATAATAAGGAGAAAAATTAGGAAATGTGATAAGAAATTTTAAATTCGGTACCTGCTCAACTGTCTACCTTTATTTTGCTTCAATAATATAGTATCTCCACTTTAAATCGACAACTAAAATAAAATCTGTATTATGTGTGTACATATTATAGATTTATTTTTTTTATAAATGTTTATTATTACATGCCATTTTACTAGTTAAAATGTTTTTTCAGAATTTCTGAAATTTGTATTTGGTATTCGAAAAAAAAGTAATTTTTCCTTACTACTATTTAAATAATTACATTTATTACAAACAATAATTTATACATTAATGAGTGAATGAATGAAGTATAATCTATCTACTGATCTTCGCTAAAACTGATCGATCAGCCACAATACTGTTAACCATTTAAAATTCCAAAATTATAAAAATATCGACTCATTGTCAATTGTATAATATTACTATGACTGTAATTTTTAATCAAGTAGTTATTTTGAAACTTGAATTTGAGTTATTATAATAGTATGCACTGCATTGCGATTATAATTGTTGGTCATACGTAGTAAAAATATTTAGTTATCTGATTGATTTGACCGAACTTTGATGTGATATTTTCATAAAAAAAAATACCAAATTAATTAAACCAAAATAAACTTTTCAACAGCGTACTGGTATATGTAAATTAAAAACATTAATAGAGGAAATGTTCCAAGGCATATTTTTGAAGTAAGATTACAATATTATTTGTTTGTTTTTTATTTAATCATTTTGGTGATGTGATTGGACGTTTTTCTGTATTTTTCTTCAAAATAAGCTATTGGAATTAAAAAGAAAATGATATGTTTTTTCGATTCCAAATTATAATCGTTTAATACAAGTAAAAAATACTTCATTAATAATATTTAAATACGCTTTATTAAATTCACTATAAGTAATTGTATTTAAAAGTATGATGTTTACTTTGAAAGGAATTTAATTTTACTTATTAGTTATCACATTATCTGAATATATAAATTAAACTAAAATCAATGGTATTAAAAATCAAACCTTGGAAACAAAATTATAATATAAGATATTAAAATATAATAGTCTCTAGATCGACCACATGGAAAATTAAAATTTTGTTCTCATTGAAAAAATAAAAATTAATTCCATGCTTTATTTTTCAGGTATGTCAAATTTGGAAATATTTGTATATCACCGTAATTTAACACGTCTCATACAGTAAATTATTAAACTCACTTAAATTATTCATTGCACAATGGTGAGTATTTAAATTTAATATAAATATTTTTTTAGTAATATTGTAGATATCACATTAAATAATATTTTTAATTAAATAATCATTATGCTGTGACTGATACCTTTAATTGACAGATACTTATATGAAGTGACTGTAAAAAATGTTTTTATTTATTGTTATTGACATGTTTATAACTCATTAAAAATAAAATAAAAAACAATAACTTGAAACTATAAAACCTTGTAAAGCCAGCGTTTGTCTTATAACTTAATCAACTCAAATAAAAGTATAAAGTTTATTACTAAATGTGAAATTAATTTTAATCTTCAAAGTTGTACATGTTACCATTTTAAATAATTATTTTGTTTTGTACTATGTTTATACATTAGTAATTTTGTTTATTTGCTGGATAAATAACTTATCAAAGTACAGTTTGTTAATTATTATGTCAATTATATGACATAATAAATCCAGTAGGCAGTAAGCTATGAATAATTTTTTTAAACTTATTCGTAGAATAATCATTATAGACGATTTGATTGATATACGTTTGTAAGTCTAAGCACTTTTAAATAAATCACATTTTTTTCTTTTTTTATACACACAGGGAAAATTAAACTACAACGTCGTATTGTTAAGATATTTAGTGTAATGGTCATGACGGTTTTTAATTACACTAAACGAGTACATATTTTGAATAATTTTAATGAGATTTGTCGATAAACGTGATAATTTAAACAGTTTATAATAGCCTCTGTCCGAACAAAGTCGAGGATGTTGTTATACATTTTACGTGTCTCGCCATGAACGCGACACATTGTAATTTTCATTTTGAAACGTTACAAGACCAACTGACGTTTTTGAAAAAGCTTAGAACATGGGTATTGTCAGTAGACGGGAGTGACATCAATTTACTAATAGTCGATTCAGTTAAGAGAAATGCGTAAACAACAGCAATAATTACAGAGATGCAAATTTTAGTGAATATAAGACGCTTTTGGCGATTCTCTCTTTTAAATATTAGTTTACATTTATAATTTTACTATAACCCAGTTATTATTATATAATGTCTTTATTTGTTACTATCCAAGTTTATTTTTTAATCATTAAAAACCCAATTGTTCTACATATTCAGACAGTGAACACTTAAACCTTCAATTTAATTACATTCACCCTTAGTACATATATTTTTAAGTTGTGAATTGATTTCTACACAATGAGAAATAATTGTTTGTTTCAATTCATTGAATTTATTTTTTCTACTTGATGCTTATAAACCACATAATAATTGATAATAGGCGGTTACAATATTTATTTAGATATACGATAAACGTAGTGACGATAATAACTAGGCTGAAATTTAAAATTATTTCCTTAACTAGTTTGAATAATTATTTTAATGTATAATGTTTTTTTGTTCTGTTGTCATTATTGATTTGTTTTTAATTATTTTTTTTAATTTCAAACTTGTTCTGATTTATGAAGCTAGTATTAAAAATCATTTTCATGGTTGGTTCTATAGTAAATAGGTTTTTGGGAACTATCATATTTTCAAAAATTAGTTTGATTAAAATAGGCACTCACAGAAATGCGTTTAGATAAACTTTCGAAACTGGTATTCAAACTAATTGGCTTGCAATTAAGATTGCGATAGGTAGTCCACAATATTACATCTGTCGTTGTACGTATGTATATGTTTTACAATTCTAAAAAACCGTCGAAGAGCATTCTCAATGTATGTTCAATATTATGAATTCATCACCTTGGTACCCAAGCACAAAATATAATATGTCAAAACAATGCAATAATATACGATTTAACGTCAATATAACGGCCATATAGATCCGTGTAAGTACTGTCAATCAACAGGGGACCTTTAAACAGTATTATAGTTGACATGAATACACAAAGGTTAGAGCCTTTGATGTGCCGTTCTCGGATCGTGTAATTCTCAGAAATCGGGTTATGCGTTTTGTAATTGATTTTAAATAGGTACTACATAATGTCGCAATGGTAATACGTACACGATGCGCTGAATTGGCGGCCATTGTTTTCCACTGAGACAGTTCGATTACAGGAAACAACGCGGTCGTGAGGATACCATGGTTGTCGGACTAAAACCTCGGCCGTGGTAGTGGACATATTATGCCAGCGGTCATCAATTAATATTTTTAATGGGCCAAATTAAAAATCTGAAAATATTTTTAATGGGTCATCGAAGTTGCTAAAATCGGTAAAAACCAATGAACAACAATTATAAACTAAAACCGAACACGATTATCACTCATATTATACACGTACTTAAAAATTAAAGAACGACTAACGTGGAAACACGAAACAATACTAGGTACTAGTAATCATGAGATAAAGTATAAAGTACATTTGATAAAACTATGCTTCCAAAATTTAGATAATCGACATTACATTATGAAACAGGTAACTTTTATAGCTATATAGAACATTTCCCATCTATGATACCTAAATGTCTTATGTTTTTATACATTTTTCTACGGAGCTCAATATTAGTTTTAAAAATTATTCAAATAATTATTGTGGAATATACATTCGAATAAAATTGTATTCAAATAATCATCTAAACACAAATTTATTCCAATGATACCTACCCTACTCTGATTATAATTTATTACACTGAACGCATCAGTGTAATATTATTGGTTTTTACTTTTCATTCTTGTTCGCGGGCTGGATACAATTTTTCCTATGGCAGCCATTTGGGGATACCCTGTATTAAATAAACACAATTGTTCACAGTGTTATCGTCACCCGAAAGAGGAAACCACGATAATGTCCGTTGCCAGTCGGTCAGTGTTAATGGATAACGGTAAAATATGATGGCCACCGATCATTTTCTCTGTCTGATTCTCAACCGAAAGACATTCGGGCCGCTATTTTTGCGGGTGCCTAAAGTTGTGTATAGTTCATCGACGGTGAAACTTGGCTCGAGTTGGATTATATTTACGAACTTCATCAATATTCCGCTCTGGACAAACTTGTCACCGGTTTCTCGAGGGTTTTGGAGTCGAGGAATATCGGGCACAAGTACATCGCCGATCAAAGGTTTCTATAGCGTGAAGCATCTATGACTATTTTTTAGAATTTAATATACTCACGGTTACACTAAATGTGATATTGTGATGCACGACGTGTAGGTGAAATCCGAATTACACCAATCAGATTTGAGTTTGAAAATCGGTTTCAATTTCGCCGAGTTATTGTTTTTTTTTTTTCTGAAGCAAAACTTCTTTAGGCCCGCTAGCTTAAGTCAGATCCACGGAAGCCGTTGCGACCAAAACGCTTTTCGGGCGTAACTTTCTGGAAACTAAGGTTTCTATTACAATAAACATTAATCCATTTGTCCTGTCTTTGTAAAATAACAATAAATCAATTTCAGTTAAAAATGTTCTTTTTTGTTTTCCCAATACAAACTTAATATTTAACCGTGTAACTTTTTTTTTCACGTAAAGAAGCTTAATCCGCTTGCACTATTGCAGCATTCACTTTTTTATTTGATCGTGTTCCATCAGTACAGTAAATTTGTCTAACTTATTGACCCCACGTGCTAAGCCCCTAACTCGAGAAAATGAAATTTTAACATTGACAAGCTTGGTTTACGTGGGACATTGTAAATATGTAATCTAAGTTTTTAATTCAGTAAAAAATCATGTTTTCCTTTTATTTTTATCGGTATTTAAGTAGCTTCACGTGCACATTACTTAGGTAGTCAGGTATACGTAGCGAGTGTTGTCATCGTCTCATTTTACTATGCAACATTATTTTTAACATCCATTTTAATTTTTCGTAAACTTTTTAAACTCTTGTCTTTTGTCAGAACGTAACTAGGTATAAGAATAACGATCAAAGTTAGATAAATTAAAGTTATAACGTTTGACCACCTACATAAAATATTTACCAGAGGATGGTGCAGACCCATGAACACTCATCAGCAGCAATGCTCGCTGGTATTTGGATGACTCATATGCTGCGAATGACTCAACAAATAGCTGAAATGATAAGACAGGGAGTTCGATAATCATATTTGGACGTGTCTTACCAAAATATACAACGACCGATGAAGAGTGACTTGCGCGACTGTTCTGGTGGATGATTGTTCAGTGTAGAACATCACTAGTCGGCGTTAAACTTAACCGATGGTAAAAGTGTACAATTGTCGTATGGTCGTATATCGTGTAAGTGCTCACTGTGGCATTGTGAACATCCCGCAAAGTGTGCATTTTAATGATTTATATTATTCGCGTGCAAACTATATTATTATATAAAATATAAACGTACCTAGTCTAGATGCCGGGCATCCAGAGAAGATTTACTATTTTAAAGTGCCAACTCCATTACCCCAAACACTTTAAATTAGCGAATCCTCCCGGGATACCAAGTCGTACGTGTATGTCATTTGGGGCCGTGTAAGGGAGCCATTATTAAAGTCCAAACGCAAAATCCATTTTCCGATGATTATGTTTGGATAGAACGCTGTATGTACACTGTTATAATAATACCTACTTCTATATTGTGCAAAAACGATATTATGTCACAAGACCGACAAAATATTAATGATTAATTATTATCGTCATTGTAATATTATTATTATAAAACGCGGCGCATTGCTCATTGCGCGTAAACCGATAAAGGACTAAAACAATTATTGCACGTTCGTGTTCTTAAAAACAAAGTCATAATACGTTAATCGGATAGAAATAAAACGTTGTGCTGTAGGCACGTTACACTGTTATAATGTTATGCGAATAATTTTGATATTATTATTGTTATTTATTATTAACATCACATATTATACTCATCACTGTTTATTCGATATAATAATAAAGATTATATAATTATGGTCTTAGAAACATCGTTACCGTAATTGTAATTAAATATTCCTCAGTTATGTACCATAATGTATATTTGTTGTTTATTACGAACTTTGAAACGTTGTAGTTTAATTTTCTAATTTGAACTCGAATCCTTTTACGACACTGATCACTGATCCGATACTTTTGATAAACTTACAACAAACTAATTATTTCGAGGATATTAATATCGTACATTCGTAGAGTCAGTAGACCGTTGTAGAGCGTCGACAACTTTACAACAATAGTGCCTGGACAATTTTTGACTTTTTTATGTTTTAAAAACAGAAACTCAACTGAAATATCTGACTGAATTGTGTGGAAAACGTGTACAAAAATGCTTATATGACAAGTAGCCCCTGCAAGTAAAATTGAGTAATAGAAGAAGTGTCTTTGGTTATAGTGAAGTGAAAAATATCTGATAGCACGTTACATTTGTTTTAGGAAACTGATTAAAATTATTTTTTCAATATTTTTTATTATTTTGTGTGTGCGTTTCTATGGCAATAAATAAAACGCTACCATAATCAGCCTATAGAGAAACTGATTAGAAAAGAAAAGTTGTTTCCATAAAAAAGTCAAAAAAATATCTAAATCTAAAAAAAGAAACTCTTATTGCCCACTGTTTTAATATTATTTTGGTAATTAACTATCTCGAAAAAACGCGATAATACGAATAAATAGCTTAAGCCTCTACCTAATAACAATCACCATATATTCGGTGATTGTAGTGCATGTAGACGGTAGTAGTATAATATAGTAAGTGTCGTTGACTGCAACTTTTCTACAACAGGACGTAGACGATTTTCGGTTTATTTTATGTTTCTTTTAAAAACGGCAACTTGACTGAAATCTCCAAATTAATTAATTTCGATGAAATGTGTGGTTACCTATATGCATAAAATATGTGCATGGAAAAAACCCACTTACAGTGGAATTTACAGCAATATTTTAATTTGATGTGATCAATATCGTCTCGATAGAACGTGATAATACGGTCCGAGTCACGCGGGTCGTTGTTATGATTGTCGTTCAGTATAATATAGTAGCCGGTAAGTAATAATATGTCAGTGATATAAATACTAAAATTTTATTTGGGATTCTGCGTTGCGTCTATTATAATATCCAAAGGCGCCGTCGTATTTTGGTGTGGGACGACACTGCTGTTCGGGACGAATAATCCGCATTGAGAACCTCTGTGAACAGCAAAGCGAATTGATTAAAATAGGCCCTAATGGACCGACCCCCCCCCCTCCTCCGCCCACCACGTCGAGTCATCCGGCCGAACCCGTATTTCGGTATTAAACTGAATTTAAATTCAATAACCTCTCGTCCCTACGACGTAATTTTTTTAATTCAATACAGACCTTGGCATAAAATATCAATTTGTTCGGACACATCAGTCGTGTAACAAAATATATGCGAACGCAAGTATTGTGTACACTGCGTATTGTAATAAACGGTAAATATACATTTTTTAAAGAGTATTAAATAGTTAGTGTCTCAAACAATAACTATACAGCTATCGTAGGCAGAGTTCTTATTATTATGGTTTAAATTTCGATAGAACGTCGATTTAATCGCCTTCGTATTTAATTGGCAATTAAAGGAAGTCGACGACGATTGAAACGTTAAATGATTTCAAATTAAAGACTGCGGCGATTGAAGACCCCGAGCACAATACACGACGACTTAAAATTACTAATAAAGTTCAAATGATTTGCGTAGTGAAAATACCTGTGCATACAAAATATTAATAAATTGGTTCGTAACGATTCGTTTTCACCGGGTTTGAAACGTTTGGCATTTAACGAAAATATAATTGTATTGCTGCACTTATTATCGAACTACACGACCGTTGAAATCAAAGGAAGTATTTGTGCTTATTTTATTTTATTTCTTGCAGTACTTAATTTTTTTTGTTTTTTTACAATCTATTCGGCCATATCGACAAATAATAATAACCAACATTTATCGAAGTGAAAATACTTCCTGTGTAACTTGTATACAGCGAAGACGGTTAGTTTAGGTTTATAATGTTATTAAACTTTGATTAAATACCTCGGCAGTACACATTTTAATAGCGTTGTAACTTCTCTCTCTCTCTCTCTCTCTCTCTCTCTCTCTCTCCTCCTCTCTACGAATTTTATATTCATGTCAGAATCGAATTTCGGAATATAAAACTAAGTTCGATGTTAGATAAATCAATAAAATAATAATTTGATCTTGAGTAAACCAAATAATGTCATATATCACACTATTGACCTATGAAATACAATTACTGATCATTTTTAGGTATTTGTTATTAAAATAAAATGACTTATTAGATCGTGACGAAATAACAGAAAAGCTTTAAAAAGCATTTTCGAATAAACTAAAAAAAAAACATTTTATAATAATGAAAATACATTTTGGTAACAGGAACTGAGTTCTTTTCCTACAATCGGAGTTTATTTTCATTTTATTCTCTGTGGAAATCTGGAAAACAAGCTATTTCCTTAGTCAAACATAAATATGAATTACTTTTGGCGAGAAAGCGTCAAGTGTTTTATATTCTTTTTGAAATGGCTCTGTGCATTTCCGATTTTTACATTGCCATATTTCAAAATGTTTTTGTACAAAATGCATATTCGTCTTGTCCCTCTCTTTCTATTTAAACGATGTATGTTTAATATTGATACGTTCAAATTATATTATAATGAAACAAATTTTTGTCATCCATCATCATTGTGCAATTTATATTCGAACTCCGTCGCGGTATAATGATTTATGTCCCATGGTGAACGTTTGTACACGTGTCGTAGATTTGTATATCATTATTATATTCTGGAAAAACTGTTATTTAAATGATTTTTTAATAACGTGTTTGGGACGGTGAAGTAAAAAAAAAAGTATTATTTCATTCAGTACGTGGAAAAATAAAAATAAAAAAAATAAAGAAAGAACCTAACGATTTTAGGTGCCGTGTGAAAAAGCCGAAGTTGCATTAATCAAGGCGCAGAGATAATTATTTTAGTGCATCGCTTTATCATTATATCCGGTGCCGTGTCGTGAAATAAAAATCGAATTGATAAAATGCAACAGAAAAATTGGTCGAGCAGTAAAAGTGGGGGATAAAAAAAAAAAA
>NW_019101908.1:346317-374699 GCF_001856785.1 Myzus persicae | reverse complement strand
GTTATATTATGTGCCCCCCATCGCCACCCCTCCATCACCTTCGCACCCACCGCCCACCCCACCACTCGACAGCTCGTCGTTCCCCTGAGACGCCATGTAATTCGAAGCCAATATACATCCGCATCGTGTTCAAATGTGCGTACATATATACCCGTATGCGGCAGGTACCTACTCTTGAAATCTGATAATATTCGTCGGCGAGATAAACTTCGACCCACCCACCGTCGCGTCACAGCTCGAATACCTGCCAGAGGTACACATTATTTATGTGTACAGCTCACCATCGTGGACTGCAGCCGGGAGAGAAATTTTAATTGGCCAACAATCGTCTCGTCATTGGAAACTCGTTCTGTATTTACTCCCCTCGTTACATTATTATGCTTGTTATCGTTGTTTGTAAATATTTTGTTTTTTTTTATCTTGTTTGCACATTTTTTACAATTTGCGGTCCGCGCGAGTGTCTGTCACTGCTGGAGGCCTCGGTCGGCGTTGTTCGACTACAACAATAATAATTATAATAATGTGATATTATAATGAAACCTTTCGCTGTCCGGGGAAACTAATAATAACGACACACACGAATCCAGTAATTGTATTAAAATGTATCCGCAAGATATCTTTCACCTGAATCGAAGACTCTCTCTTTCAAATAAATAAAGCTAGGAATCTTTAAATCGTATAATCTCTTGCGAACATAATATTTGCGAGCATTACAACATAGTGTTGACGAGCCTCTGGTTTCTTAGATCATAATTATTTTTTTAATTAAATTAATTAACATTTTAGTAATTCAGTATTTCGATTGTATAAAGCACGGGACTTGAAATTGTTATTAATGTTTTGTTTTAAATGTAACGATCCCCTAAAGTATAATCGCTGGTGATCTAAGTCGTTACATCAAAATATTGCATTATAATCGTTATGGTTTATTGTTCTTCATTTGTCATTAAAATGTATTATTAAATTGAGCTTATTTTACAGTTCAAAACCAAAATTATTACATACTCATTTCATATACATATTATAATTGGCTCCTATTCTTTCGATGCACAGACATCCCTGCAGTTAGCTATAAATGTTTCGTTCCTATGAAAACTCATTTCACGGATCCTAAAACGAATTTATTCTTTAGGACACTCAACTCGGGTTGGCGAATATTTGAACAGCTATAATGTCATAATATGTAATCATTGTTTTAGTTTGTCATTAACTAAACAAAGTACACATCATGTCTGCACATGATATTAATGTTGACAGACCTGCAGCAGAGAGCATATGTAAGTATGTCCAATGCTAGAGTTAAGTGTCATCCACCATGACTCGTCCGTGTCCAAATTATTAATATGCTCTATAAAGACGTACAAGGAACGATATTACAGTGTATTATAATAAACGTTGAACGCATAGTTTGGTTAAATGTTTTCCCGCTCTCACTCGCAGTATATCTCCTTTCCTGTCTCTCCGTGTCTCCCTAAACCTCTCTCCCTCTTTATCGTTCTATACAGTTATACCTCTACCTTTTTATAACTCTCTCTCTGTCTCTCTCTTCCTCAAACACACACACACACACGCGCGCGCGCGCGCGCCCTTTCAAATTTATCGCGCATCACGGTATATTATTATTCGTTACCCCTTTGAATGGGCTCATCGTTCCAGACCTATCCAAACAATCGGTTGGCGAAAGGTGTTCTATAGAAATAACAAATTAAAAACCATTAGTTTAACGACGAGATGTTTTCATTTAATTTTACAGGCTATGCAAATATGGCTTTTTGCAATATTCCATCGTATTAAATAATATATTTTATTTTTTCAAAGAAACAATAATACTGTGTAAACAATAAAAACAGTGTGACAAGTTGACCCAAAAGATTGTTATTTCATAAAGTTTTGTTCGGCAATACAAAGTAGTATAATATTCACTACATTTTGGAGACAACAATATTATACTATACTGTGATGCGTAACCATTTAACCACTACTTCACCGATGCCATACTATTATATTATATTGTATTAATACTTTTATTATTACTGAAAAAAAAAAAATAATTATCATTAAAATTTAAATAATAAAACGAAACCTTGTGCCTATAGTCTGTGACTCAATGTATACTGGTCTTAGACCTGTGGACCTGTCAGTGAATTTAAACTATGTGGGCTGTTTATATTTTACTAAATACAGTAAGTTTACAGTAACTACCTATTATAAAATATGATCTTACATTAAATTAAATTTTTCTATTTCGTTTACAATAAATTATGATTAAAATATATATTATGCTAATTTTAAGAATCACGAAGTATTTTATCTATATTTTATCGACACGTATTTTCATAATAATATTAAAAACTAAGGATGTTTCTGTTTTCAGTTATTTTTAAAGTTGCCTTGGGTACCTAGATATTGGGACACTGCTACAAAATTTCTTTTTTTCGTCTCCTCTCAAGACTAATTTTCCTTATAATTAAATCCCGAGTCATTCCAAGTTAATCTTGTACATTTTCCATTAGTTATTAAATTAGTCTAATAGCATCGAGTCAGCAACAATTTTATTTGAAATTAGGTAGCTTAGTAATAATTCTTACATGGATACAACTTACAATCATTACTTTTGTAATCTTTTTCATTTATGAATTAGTTATGAAGATATCATCGATAATCATGGTGTATTATATGACAGTCGTCAAAAGTCCAACGAAGATAATATAGGTATCTTTAATTTATAATGTTTTGAAGTAATTTTATCGTCAATAATGAATATCGATAAATAATAATAAAAGCAAAATGTAATAATGATTACTCCTTTTAACTTCTATAAATTCATCGATAAAACGTTATACAATACTTATATAACAATATAATTTTCAATACCAGATGCTTCGACAAATTCACAAACAGCGCTCCACCGTGTGGGCAATCGATATATATATTGTACATTTAAAAATAAATTTCTCCAGTTGGTTGACCCACAAATGTGTTGGATCCGAAACAATTATTTTTCTTCGGACGTACAATCTCGTAGTGCTTAACTAAGTGTGTGTGTATATATATATATATACAGAAATGTACAATGTTTGCAGTCAACCGCACGACACCAGCTTACTCTTATTTGGCCTCGGGCCATCGTAATGCTAAATGCGAAATTATTATTTTATATTAATCAAACAACGAGTGTCAAAAAACTATATGACGATGGCACATTGATAAGGCTTAGTTATACCGAGAGTAAAAACAAAACACACAAGTTTCATTCGAGTTTGAGTAAGTTCAAATAATAATAATATATTATATAGGTATATAGGTACCTACGGACCGCTATTGTGGAACAGCGGAGCCGCAGCGGCTTTATTCACAAGTTGTAGGTTAAGTGCTGTTGACACAGCCGTCGTAATTTTGTGCGTTGCCAATTAATTTTTAAGTTACTTCTTTATGACAGTATTGAAATGGAAACACGCGTTTTGACATTATAAGAGTGGCACGGGCGTACCATGTATCATAATGTGAAAAGAAAGAAAAGAGTCAGCCGCGGTTGGTGGGATGTGACACAATGATGGTCTTATGCCGACGTGTTGGTACGAGGGTAAAAAAATATTGTAAATTTAAAAACAAAATTTTAATGAAACGTCGATGCTGTTGCGGACTCGCTACTTCTGAATACTTCACCCTACTGACCTTCAACGAACCCTCCCCGATCTCGTGCGATTTCCGGTGTTGCCTTCGTAGATTTTGGCTTAGGCAAATAGGACTGTATACTAATTGTTTGGAGAATCCACAGTCACCTTGCACTAAAATTAATGCATAGCAAAGTACACAAGTCCCGTCATCGACGTTTGTCGATCGCAAGTTGTCCAATTTTTACTGCGTGCTACATTCTTCGCCCCCCGTTGGTCCAATGTCGTATCCAAGGACGAATATCTGAGAACCCAACGCATAGGAAAAAGTGGAATGCGCTAACATGGTTCAAATGCTTATTGTGTCTGCGGAAAAGCATCTATATTTTGTCATGTATGACAAATGGAACATGCCGCGGTTGTCGGGGTAGAGTGATACGGCCGAGATAATTCGTGTCGATATTAGACGACAGAAGTAACGATAAGTGATAACAGCAATCGTAAATATTGTGCATTTGGAAGCGTCGCTGCTGCGCATGTGAGACGCGATCTATTCCCAAACATTCGTGTAACTACTGCTTGAGTGACAACAGTGAACAAAACTACAAGGTATATGAGAGAACCACGCAGTTGTAGGTATGAACGAAGATATACGCGTGGTTGGATAAACCAGATTTTTATTTTTTTTATTTTTATTTTTCAACAAAATGGTGAACGAATTAAAAAAATAACATTTCAAACACACTTTTGAATAAAAAAAATACGATAGAAATATCGCATCACACAATATTATTTCGAATCATATCGGCGTCTGCGGTGTATGTTGCTAGCAAAAAATAATACAAAATCGTCGACAAAGAATTCATCGAGAGAGGTAGAGAACAACAATAATGACGTTATATTATGTGCCTGAACCTACAGAGCAGTAATAGAGAAATATATAGCATTACATGGGACGAACAAAAAATGAAAATAGTTAAACTATTACTGTGACATAATAATATATGAAGTCGAAGAAAAAAAATGCTAAGTCTAGAATTATTTTTTACTTAGCATATTACTAGGGAAAAAATTCTATAAAGGGGAGGCATTCGAACCCCAGGACCTCTAAGTGACGGCCTTGCAAGTACAATTTGCATGCATAATATAAACGTTCATTGTAAAATGTATGTTATAATAAATGTGCTATCCTTGAGAAAACAAATTATTTAAATTAAATTGTATTATTATTATTATTATTTTTTTTTTTTATGTATATAATTATTGTAGTAAAAACTATAATAATTTAAAATAAAGGATTATACAAAATAAAAAAATAATATATACATATACTCGTTTTAGATTCAAATAAACGCTTGGAATTTTTTTTTTTTTAATTGTAATTTATTAGGATTTGGTTTTTTTTTTATAAACGCTTCAAATGAAAAAAAAATGGATTTACATAGCATTGTCGTGGTTATTGTGATTCTTAGAATCATTTTGAAATTTAACCAATGAATATACTATAAAACAAAACCATTCATTCGGATTAAATGTAGGTCGACTCGAGATATGACGAATTTCAAGGGACCGACAAAAAGTATGCCAAACTTATCGAACAATCGAAAGTTTGTTTCATCAAAATATTTAAACAGCAATAGCTATTTGTTTTCATATTATTTTCGTAGTCTTCGGCCGAAAATAAACTCTGTTTTGTCGACGGGACGAAAATAAATTTAATTGTTCGTTGTATCAAGAGATTTTCAAGATAATGACGAGGAAATGACGAGTTTCATTCATTACATAGATGTTTTTGTTGGATTGAGTATTGTCACATCGCGAGTTGACTGCATAATACTCGGTAAAGATTATGACCTACAGAACGATTTGAATAATCCGCGGTTTATTATACAGTAATGCGTCTGTTTGGGTCGACTTTCTTCAAGCGAATTCTCTGCGATATAAATTTCTAATTTAGCAAAAGCTTCAGCAAACACATAACATTCGCTGTAATAATATAATATTATTATAAATTATAGAACGATATAAATTCGTCGAATTGTAGGGAACAGAGTGACAGAGTTGTCGAGTGGCAATCCGTTTGGTCGCGTTTGTCGACGCTTGTCGACTTTGTTATTTCTACTGACTTTTATAATATTATTGTTTATTAACTTGAAATGGGTTTCGAATAAGCCGATTAAAGAAGGAATATTTTATAAGAAATATTGCTCGCGTTATGAGATTGTTTCTAAGAAATCGGGTTTTAATTTTTTAGCGTAAAAATTATTGAGTCAAAAATGTTGTTAGCCGCGTAAAACGAACTCAAAGAAGCAAATACGGTTATACTCGGTGGTTGTTTTTTTTTTTTGTTATTAATACGCCACTCGTGACGAAACAAGTGTAAATTAAAGTGTTATGTGCGTACGGAGCACTAAAATAATAATATAGTATAATGCACCTACGTAATATTTTATTTTAATTTTTTAATTGTTTCGCTCACGGACCTGACAGAGATATATATTATGTCTCACGAATTACGACAGTTGACGGAGTCCAATGAAAACAAAAATATTTCATAAAGTTTCGTTGCCCGGTCGGTTCATTATAATAATAGTAATATGTAACTAAGTGTAACAGCTCGGAACATGCCTTTTTGTTGTTTATTTTAGTTTTTTAGAACTGCGAGCTAATGGCGGGGGTAGTTTTGACGAGTAAGGCGTAAATGTTTACTCGAATTTGAATGAAGGTAGGTACAGAAAGCAGTATTGTAATAAAGACTTCTCTTTGGACGTTATGTAATGGTCTAATCTCGATAAGTCGAGTCTCGAGAGGAATAAAAATTGAATTGATGTGATATGAATTTTTCTAGTTACATACCTCAAACACAACTTAAAAACACTTTAAAAATGGTTGAGAAAAAAACGTTAAGAGTTATCGAGGTTTGACTGTATAATATACAATATTGTTATCAGTGTCGTCGACTAACTACTGTGCCCCACATCTAAAAATACAAATTAATGATGACAAATTAAATAACCGTAACGCCTAACCGAGGGTTCGCGCATTTTTTCTGTGACGGTTCGTAGCGTCGGGTGGAAAATAAAAATACACCGAACCTCTTAAAATTACCGACGACCATATTATTACTATTGCGAATCGGCTAGAGTCGACAAAGACGAAGACGACACGACACCTCATATCACATTGGTAATACATTTACACTTTATCCGAGTCGAATATTGAATAGATGTCAACAATACTAGCATAATGTCATATCCGCCCGAGGCCAGAGGGAAAATCATGAAATATAATATAACATCTTCGACACGTAGACGATATTATTTATAGGAATAGGAAAGCGCAAAACGTACGGTATTGTGAGTGGGGAGAGGAGGGGGGGGACAAAAAACACGATCGCATTTTCGGAGAGGTCATTCGTGATTTGTTTTGTCATTTCGGTTTTCCCACCTACCTACCAATATGTATATACGAGAAAGGGGTCGTAGCTGAGACATATATATATATATGCATAATAATATAATGTACACATAATATACAGTGGCAAAATCGTCACGCGATTTTTTTTTCTCTTTCAAACCGATAATTAAAATAAAAATAATAATAAAAAACTTTTTCCTGTGATAGCCTGGTGAAAACAGTAACTCACGAAAATAAAAAAATAAAAAAAAAATAATAATAAAACACAATCTCCACCCCTCAAGAATGCCGGGGAATACGAAAAACACCGAAGAATTCGAATATAAATAACGTAACGATAGCCAAGCGGAGACTTCTCGTGATCCGAAGTAATTTCATTTAATTGCTACCCCCCTAGCCCTCTAGCCCCCGCCCCAGACTTCGCGCTTCCACCGGTCTGTAGACATATAATAACGAAACTTCCCGTCAAAACTTTTATTTATTTGTTTATCGTGTTTGCCGACGGATATTCAAACGTGATTTCTTTCGTTTTTATTAGGTTGTTTTTGCAGCTGCAGCAGTATACCGCGGTTGTGTACACACCGAAATAATATCGAATATCACATATTTACGGATAATAATTATGTACATAAAACGTATATTATGACGGCGGCAACAACGGCGGCGTACACGCTACTTACCCTCATCGTTTTATCAATTTTGTATCTAAAATACACACACACACACACACAATGAAGTATATGATTTTCGAATATTATATTATATATAGGACGACGAGAGAACCGCTCTTTCTACTTTCGTTTTTCTCGACGTTTATCAATATGACGTATGAGCTGCATGCACATGTAAAATAATAATAATATTATTATACACATTCCAGTGGTTTTTTCGTTTTCAAAAGTATCTATAATTACACAGCGAATCGTTTTTAATCATGACCTCGATCGTCGATTGTTTAGCAAATCTACATTATACATGCTATATTTACTGTTAGCCGTGGGATGCCTAAATAATAATATCGTCGGGTGCAGGTTTAATTAACAATTAAAAGTGATATTGAAACAACTGTGACATTGTTTGAAACACGAATAATAGGTAAACCCACTGCATATTATAATATTATATTAGTGATCGGAGTTCAGCCGGCCAACGAGTAGCAGACAAACATTCTGTTTAAAACGATTTCATAGTTCAATGCTCTGTATATCATTGCACAGCCTATACATTTATAATATATAGTGGATAATATTTTTTTACAAAAAACAAAATTAATTAGTTATTAATCACGACTGCAATTCAACGTAAATTGTATGCATCATATAGGCATTGTATTATTTTGTTTTTACACGTATATGCTAAAAATATGCTGTAACGTTTTAATTTTAATTTAATATTTGAATTTTTTAATATATTATTATGTTTATTTAATAAAGCACGGAAGTATATTTACGCACTTCAAAATTAATTGAGTGTATATTATCAAAGTGTTCAGAGATACTAACTTTTTTTTTTTTTTAATTTCACTTTACAGTTTGTTACGAAATATAAAATAAATTAAAATACTTGATAACTATGTTATGTCTAATGTGTGTACTGTGCATGTAGGTGGTAGCTTGCATTTTGAAATATAAAGTGCACACGGTAGTCAATATTAAAATGTTATTGTAAATAAATTGGGATGCGGTTTGATAATGTAACCTTTTATAAAATAAAATACGACAATGTGCTTTGTGCTATAATTATTTCTGAACGAAACGAATATATTATTATATGCTACGAAACCTAATAGATGTTAATTTTTCACGTCGAAACTATAATAATGATCGATAAATATTATTCAGGCGCAGACTATATTGGTGTAGTTAGGTAAAACGTTCTCAAAGGACTGTACGTAAACAGAATTAATTAACTAAATCGATGCCCACGCGAAACATTTCCGAAGAAAATAATAACAGAGAAAAAATTAATAAATAGAAAAGAAAATCATAAGCGTACAGCTACTGTAATATTATTATGGCGCAGTTGTAGTCGTAACATAAACTAGAAGGGAAATAAAAACGGTCTGCTATACACTAAACAAACACGAAACCCGAAAAATGTTTTATATATTATAATATTATGTGTGTGCGCATTTTTTTTTTCGGCACTATTTTCCGCCGACAAAAGAGTGTAATCAACGGACTAGGTATTTGCATTCGGTTTACTTCGGTGGTCGACATTTTAACGAACGCCTCCCCCCCCCCCCGTCCTCTATGTTATAACGACCCCTGGCAATTATTAACCGCCGTGCAAACAGAACGCAATCCAAAGAAACGCCGCCTTATAATACTTTGATTGGCGTGTGTTTTTTTTTTTATTTTTATATTTTTCCGCCAAAGCCAATAACTAATGATATTCACGGCCATTCGTTTTGTCCCGTATACCGCAAACACACTTGGTAATGTATAAAAGTGGTGAAAGACCGAATGTCAGTGGACACGCCAAGACGTCTGCCCGGCCGGCTTTCGCACAATGTCTATAGTATATTATTATCGAACCGCGTATTGAACGAACCATATGACTGTATTATATAATATTTCTCGGAGACGAGACGTATAATAGGCACACGGCACTGTAATAATTGCAGGAATCGCATTGTGTTTCGTGATAGTAATTGGCACCGAACTCTGCAGGTGGGCCCGGCGAATTGACGTTATCCGTATTAAACCTATATGCGTGGGCGATCGGTATCGAATTATAACCGCTGGCGGCACAGACCTCTTATGCCGCGGGGCTTAGACCATATAACATACGACGGTTAGAGCTGATGACTATAATTATTATTCTAAGCCGACACGACTGCAGAGAGGAATTGGAGCAGACGCGCACGCGCGCGATTTACATAACCGCCGGTTAAGCGATCCACACGAGACGATAGTCCTGATGCTGCGACTCTTCGATAATGATGTCTCTAAACATACTCACAATAGTAGGTAGTAGGTACTCGTTTATGACGTCACGACTCTGTCCATCGTATATTGTCCTAAGCCTTGACGGATCATGTGGGTGGTTTCCGATGTGAACTATACGGTGACGCTGATCGTGTACAGCTCCACACTTCTGCGCATGTGCGTGGAGCACACCACATTGTACGTATAGTAACAAAACCAGCATAGACACTTAATCGTGGTGTTGAAAATCTGATAAGTTCGACGCATTATGAACTGTACATTGTCACTGAGTCTTACTGTATCCTAGGGACCTGTTTGGTTTTTGATTCAAACGTTTTCCCAAACCTTCGGGTCTTATAAATACTCCATAATAATTGGTTTGCGGTCTGTGATTGCAAGACATTATCTAATCGCATAATGCAGTGTTTGAGTGTTTCTCAAACATTTTGCGACGGCGAATCATAAATTCAATCTTTATTGGGTACGCGACCCCTTGCTTTTAACAAAAAAAAAAATCAAGTATGCCACAAAAAAATAATAATTGCGTACTATAATAATCAATTTCATCATTCTCACCGATAAGATAGCAAATATATTCCTTAATCGTCATAAAATTATATAAAGATTACTAAAAATATATTGATATCCAATGTAAAATCGATGTCGTACAATATACTAGTTTGGCAATTATTATTTACTATTATTCTGCAATAGAGAGGTATCAATTTACGGCTAAAATAACCTTAATCGTAACCGCGAGTCGCAGCCCATCAAAACAATTTCGCGACCAATGATTTGGGAAACGCTGGCATAATGCATCGGTGCAAGACCATGATCGGTAGTAATCATCAGTAATATTATATATACCAAGTATACTTTTTCAAAAAAAAAAAAAAACTGAATAATTCTCGTTGCGTTCTAAAACACTTTGTGATCGCATTAAAATAATATATTATTATTATTATTATTATTATTATTATTATTATTATCAAACGAACTGGTGGCGGCGCCTCGTCAATAATTTATTACATTCATTACGACACACAGTACATGCAGTGTCATTAATATTGGAGCGAGCCCGTTATTCATTAAAAATACGCGTTTGCCTTCCGGCACGTCGTTCTAAACAACTGAACAACAGCAGTAATTTCTCGGCAGTGTAAGCCTGCGAATGTAATTATTACAACAGACCGAAATCGCTTTGTATAAGACATTTGCAATATAATAATAATAATAATAATAATAATAATAATAATAATAATAACGATAATGATCATAGTAATAATAATGTATCAATAATTGGTATATTATGTATACCGCGAAGAACAATAATATTATTATTATTATTATTATTATAACTCACGGACGTGCGGATTGTTTATTTCTTATATGAATTTTGTTCGGCCAAAGTTCGTTCCGAAAACGTCGGTCGTTCCGGCGGCGGCGGGGCGAGAAACGCCCTTTGAGGAAAACGAAGCAGTATACGAAAATAATAATAATATATTATACCAACTTCGTGCGATGTTTGTTTTGGCCAACACGATACGCTCCACGAATGCGCTCCAAAGAGATTCGCATTGGCAAAGACGCGTTTTTTAACGGTCCGACGAATATTGTCATATATTTTATGCTTAAACTCTTTGGTTGTGGAGACGAAAACTGAAAACGACACCTGCGCAATACCGACGCGCGTGACGTGTGATGAGTGATATTTTCGGTATTTCACCGCATTAGCATAATATTCTGAAAGTTTTGTTATGTTAGATAGTGATTAAAAAAAACTCGAAGTGTTGACATGATGTCAATATAATAGTTTTTGATTGCTTGAGAAGCGCTACTAAAATATTATATTTTCAAACAATTTTGTGATTACAATATTAGTTTCAACAACTAGGTACTTAGAAGAAACAATAATATCACAATTTATATTTATTTTTCTCATCTATGCAAAAAATTAAAATATATATTAAATTAAACACATATACCTAATATACACGGGTCACGTGTTACTTTGTTCACATAAGTAATTCGATTACTTTGGTTTATAACACTCAAATGCACCTGCAGTAGGTACTGGAAATATTCATCTCACCGTCTATTATGGTGCAATAAATTATATTATTGCAATGTGCACTACGCCGTCGATACTATCTCGTCGTCAACTGAACAACACACGTCGAACGAATCAGAACGAGAGTGCCAAAAGTTTGGTATTTGGTAGCGCATCCTGCAACGACATTTTATTACAACAACAACAATCGTATGTCATATTAAAATTTACAATAATATGAAATTATTATAATGACCATATATTAATGTGCACGCGCTCGCGCGCGCGTGTGTGTGTGTAATTTAATATATAAATATTTTATGTTACGCGTGCGCACCCGTGCAGGGGAGATCGCGGGGTGGAAAAGCGGTGGCGAAACGAGTAGATGGGGGCTTAAAGTTTTGTCGAAATCCCGAGTGCGTCTGGGATTTTTGGCACCATACCCCGGAGCTATAAATTCCGGTTTTCCGGTGCGCATTTGCCCGGGCACACTCTGGCGAGATTCAAATAATAATTTTCAGTTAACCCGTCGCACAGATATCGTCGTCGTTGTCGTCGTCGCTGTACTATCCAAACTGGCCACTACCACATAATAGATCTCTGCTATTATCCAACGCGGACCCCGAAGAAAACCATTTTTACGGTCATTATATTTTATCACCACGTCTCATACACGACCGATATTATTTCACATCGTTCAAATCTGGTCATCATTCAGATGTTTTCCGCTAATGCAGCACCACCACTATAATAGGTTTCTGAAAAGAATTTGAGCTGTTGAAAAGTCTTGTTTCGTTTTGTTGTTTCTTTCAGTGCGTAGTATATATATAATATCCGACTCATTCAAAATAAAAATAAATTAATTTTTATCGTAGTATAAGAATATTTTTAATTTAAGCTAACAACAATATGTTATACATAGTTATTAAAATAATTTACATATAATCAGTATGGTATTATTTCAAGAAAAAATAAAAAAATTAGACTTTAACCTGGGCACAGTATCAATTTAATATTTAAATATGAAGGATTATATTTTTAACTATTTTAGTGTTACTGTAACAACGGTTAATCACTGGCTGCAGAACACCGTTTTAAAAAATTAGAAATAAAATAAAATAGGAAGGTAATACTAAACCACGGTTAACTGTGTAATAAATTATTTTTATGCTGAACAATTTGGTAATAGCAAACTAAAATAACTAATTGAGCCAAGTCCGGACGCCAAGTTTAGAATAGTGAGACATCTAAACAGATCACAAGGACAACGACCTTGGTGACATGACCCACTTCTCGACTCGGGCCATCCTAAGGACAGGTACTGAAGTTCTCTTCTTAGCAACGTGATGTATTCGTTTCACGAGGAGTTACCGTGGTAAGCTTTGTGGTTATGAATATATACTCACCTGAACCATAGTTACTGTGTGTAAATGGTGACTGACGGACGTCCACGTCTTGAATATATGAATAGGACTATGAATAGTTTATCAGGTGCTTCCGCCAAGCTTGAAATACTGCTCAAGAATGAAAAGGACCACAGAGAATAACTAATTAACTCATAAGCCCAAATAATTATACACCAAAGATTCAGTATTTCAAAATTTGGTACATCATACGAGTAGTGTCTAGTGTGGATGACCAACGACTTGAGTTATGTCCTTCAAAGAAATACACACTGGGGTGAGGATTTGATGCTTTTGACGAAGATTTATAAATGTGAGTAGATATGTGTTAAGTTTTACTATAGCGGATTTGTCAGTATTTATTTTATCTTGTATCGATAATCTCAACGTCCTTTGGTCTTCTTAAGGACCTCTTCTAAAGTTACTATGTAATTTGAGTAACAGCGCTATAGAGGTGGTATTAGTTTTGTAAAAATTTAACTTCTTGCAATCATTAAGAAACAAGTTGGGAGTTTTTATAGCTCATACGGCCACGTTGAATATTTGGTTACTATAACGAAACATATTCAACCAAAATAATATTATAGAATATGATGTACCTTTTTATCATAAACTCAAGACGTATTAGGTTGTACGAATGAATACGTTTATGTATACAAAAATATTTAATAATTTAACCGAAATATTAAATGCAATTTAAACAAGAGACTTAATTCTCTATAGATGGCAGAAAGAAATTAACATAATCTGAAATTTTTATTTGCTGACATTGCGATTTATATTATAACGAATGTCAGCAAAACTAGTAAAAGTATTTCATTATTTTATTCAAACAGAATCAAATCATTTAACAATTTTATTATAATTCAAAAACACTGGAAGTATAAAAACACAATATTTAAGAAAATAAAATTTAAATTTACTCGTGCTTATTATATGGATATTATAGGGGTGTAAAAAAGTTTTATATTAAACTTATTAATAGTTTAAAAAAAAAACTGAATAAATAGCATCGAAAATAATAGTGTAGTCTATAAAATACAATTTTAAGTCATTGATACAGAATCGTGTTGAGCTGCATAAGTTATATCGTCACTATTATGTAATGAAAATAGAAACTGTTCTTTAATTTGTTCCTCGGTTAATATTAGGATATAATGACGTCTTAGGCGATATACACGATTGGTAATAGCCAATGGGAAAATAAATAAAATTACATTTTCTTTGCATCTCTTCGAGACATTTCAATGGTCAAACCAATTTTTTTAATTAATGGACGGATTAGTAATAATTTTTGGTTTGACCACAACAATGCACGAAAAATCTAATGCACAAGATACACAAGTAACTACATTAAAAAAATATAAATAACACCATAAAGAATAAAAATGTATTTTCCATAGTATCAAACAAAAGAAATCATGGTTAAAATCGATCAACTGAACTGTTGAGTAGTTAATTTATCACGGACACGCTGCATCAAATTGTAATTTAATATAATTCAGTAGGTAGCAATATAGGTTGGTAAGTTTTTTTTTTTGATTTAAATTATATTAGATATTCAATAGAAGTACGAGTGGGTATTCGTATATCGGGTTCAGTACATTGCACAGCCTTATTAGTGAATGATAATTCATAAAAACTAAAACGCTTTGAAGGGGTAGTTGTTAAAGTGCTTTTAGCTACATCTGTAATTAGTGAGGTTATATTACGATTTAGAAAAAAAAAATTGAGCGACGACGTTGTGCGTATACCGTGTATAGGTATAAATCCATAACTTACTGCAGTCTCCATTTTTTTCTCCTTCAAATAGGTACGCGTTTTGTTCGTTTTTTGTACACTTATAACAACCCACGGATTACACAAGATAAACTCGAGCAGGTATGACGAGTCAAACGCATACAATCATTTAGAATTCCCATATTAGACGAAGGTTACTTAAATGCTTTTTCGAATTTTCCCAGTAATAGTTTTTGTGACAAACGTAATTTATGCGCACACATTAATTAATCATTTTCAGAGAGAGCATTCGAACCAGATAAAACACACAAAGTATAGGCGGAGAGCGTATTTTAAATCGCGTGGGTGTAGTATTTCAGTGATCTCCGAGTGAACCACAAAAGACGTCTTCCGGTGCACATGCATATTATGCATTTATGATCATCAAAGATAATATTTAATATGTATTCGACGACGCGATCAAAAGTGAATTTAAAATATGAGCCGTCTGTGTTGACTTATATAGCGAGTGAATAAATTAGCGCGAAGAATTTGGACAGTAATTCCTTGTAAATCGTTTAATGATATTGTTATAGTATGTTATTATTTCATCGATATGAACTTACACATATACTGCAGGGGCCAGTCTAGACGGGTTTTCGGTCCTTTTTTGCAAAAAGTGCACCAATACTGCGAACAGGGCGAACTGGTTCTAATCGTTACCGGAATCGCAATATTGTGGAAATATTTTATTATTCAATAAAATATGATCCGACGAACCGAAACACGTAGAAACATATTGTTTGCTTTATTAAAATCAAAATGTTTTTTTACAACACAACGATCAAATAAAATTACACATTTTATAATATTCCCAATGATTAAAAATAAAAATCTGCAACGCGAATACATGCCTTCTACTAATACGATAATATGAAAAAAATATCATACACCACTCACGGATGCGTGCCTCATCAATTTGGCTTGATGTGCAAATAATGCTAAAACATAAAAGGTTATCAATATTTAAAAAAAAAAAAATGGTTAATTAATTAGAATTTAAATGTATTTTATGAATACTATTTGAAATTTAAAAAAATATATAACATGTATGCTTTAAAAAATCACCTGGTACTACTTATTATTATAAACACAAGAATTGCTTGTTGACATTACAAAATTTTAATAAATATACTATAACCGTTGCCGTATAATTACCATCGTTTATGAAACTATAAAAGTGTACAAGTAATATAATTCTTGGTTGGTGTAAGTATATAATAAACAAATATAATATTATGGTTTGGTTAATGTTTACAAAACATTTTAATAAGTGTTCGCTCCTAGCATTGAGGTAATGAGTTCTAGACATTTAGTTATTAGTAATTGGTAGTAATTATTAAACTTTTGAGTTTCGAGTCTTCGACACGATTACACAAACATAACAAAATGGACGAAACGATATTTTTCAGTCATGCATAATATCGCATTGTTTACATAAAGCCGTGTAGACCGTGCACCGTCTAGGGCCCATAACATGTTATCATGGCTCATTCGTCAATGCCAGTAAGTAATTATCTGTATTTTTTTTATATTTTAATAACATTCATTAATATTTTTTGAAACATAGTACACTTCATAAAATGTAGAAAATGGCTACTAGAAACAGACCAGCCATTCCAATTTGGAAAATACAAAAAGTTTTATCGCTTCAATTCTATTTCCAATATTAACAAACACGTTAAACGCAAATTTATTACGCGATGTTGATATGAGAAAAAATAAAATAATCAACGTGCTTAAATTGTATTAATAGAAGAAATGAAGAAAAACATACTGTTCGAACGTTAGGTTTGTATTTAGTTTTTATTATAAACTTTACGAAAGAAAATATATTGCATAGCTGTACAAAAATATATGGTTATTTGTAATTATAACAATTCCAAAAAAATATATTAAAATAAACAAATTTTGAACCCAATTATTGTATAACTTAACCAAAAAAAAAATTTTGCCGGCCAATAAGCTGCTAAACTTATACTCAAACGGTTCAATTCCTTTACCGGAATATCAATAATATTAATTTTGTCAATGTCCATTCACGATTTTTAACGATCATACCTCATTGAAATAATATACAGATGTGTATATGTGTAGATTTGAAATAATAATTACACAACAAGTCAATGTTTTTCTGATCCTTGCTTAAACCTTAAGAACTTTTTCTCAAATGTATTTTAGTTAAGTGCACGAGATCCGATCGAAATAGTTTTAGTTACCGTATTTTAAATGCACCATTATGATTTACACCCATTTTTCGTGACCAAACGAGTGAACAAGCACTAAATAACTCAATTCATCTGGAACTTATTTTTTTTTTTTTTTAAGTCAATTCGCTTAATATTGACATGATAATAATGACAATCTATTCACTATTCAAATTTTTTTTTAACATAATATTATTTGTAAGACGGCACTCTGTATAGGCAATATACGTACGTTTCTGTGTTGCCGAACAAGAATAATAATATGTACTACAACTATACGAATCGAATTTATTTGTTCCCCTCTAGATTTTCTATAGTTATCGAAATTCGACCGTATAGTGTTCGATGATAAACTTACATATTGTCACACTGTTGAGTGGTGACATTGATCTTTCGTTATGGTTGTCGAAAACTATAAGAAATATCAATAAACATATTGTTATAGGTACATATCCGATTTTCTGCCAAAATAAATTATTCAGTTATTGCGTCTATCGCAGGTATATAAACTTTTATTATTATGGAATATTTTTATAATCTGTAAGACAACATTTTAATTAAATCGATTCTGTTCAAATAAACTGCTTTAATATCATTAAATAAAAACGATGAAAGCTTACAACAAACCTATTCCATATGCACACGTACTTTCACCTCATTAAATATTTAAAATATACTGTGATTTGAAAAATAGATCAACAACACGGAAACTTTCTGTTATAATATCTATGCATGTTTTAGGCGGATGCTGGGAATCGGGTTGTTTTCATATTATGCTTTGAGTTTTGTTGAGAAGCCCTACTTATGTAATATTGTGACTATTGTAAAGCACAACATTTTCATAAAATAAAATAACGGAGTTTTCACATGTTTTAGTCGTAATTTCAAAATATTGTTTACCAGAAAATCTCATATTCAGTCGTCCGGGATGGAGGGAGAAGGTTAAAAGTTATATTATCCCCACCGACATCGTCCCGCAAATTTTCTTATTACAACAACGATTCATTTAAATATATTATCGGTTATACCTTTCCTTGAAAATTTGTGGGCACGTAGCTGGTCACAGTAACCGATACCAAATAACCTTCGTTTGTACTTTGTTTTTATAATATCTCATGTAGTCACGAGCAACTTAGTTAAATTCTGTATCAGCGACTGTCGATAAGGACAATCGAACAGCGACAAGTGTGACATATACGTCACGAACGTCGTAATATCATCTCCAATTTTCCCGGAAACTTGCGGTTCACAAGATTCCCAAAACGATATAGTGACCCACTCGGTGCACTATCCTGTGGTAATAATATATACCTAGGTCTGTTATTATACTTATTTGAAATCAAAAAGGCCCTTTTGTCTAAGACGTTGCTTTTAAACAAAAATCAAAAAAATTGGAAAACACATTATTTTGGAAAAAAATTCTGGAGTTTATTCAAAGTGAAAAATAACAGAATTCTATAAAGTGGAGCATATTATTTCAGCGTAGTTGTTTAAATGGTGATACTTAATAATTAGTTGACTTAGCTCTGAACACCAACTGTTTCTGTTTGTTAATGACCCAAAATCAACTTGATCTGGAATACCACTATTTGAAGGTAAAACAATAACGAAACTAATTTGCTCAAACGCAGAGTAGTTTGTTCGAGTTTGAAGACAAACTAATGTTCTATTTACTCGGTTTTTTTTTTTGTTTGATGATTTATTATATTTAATTTACGAAACGTCTATATTACTTGGATCATTCCCTAAAAATAGCGAATAACTGATGGCCACGAAAAGGTTTTAATTAATAACTTTTTATTCCATATACCGTTGGATAATTGTTACCTATCTGTCTTATTTGCTGGTTTTCTTATAAACTTTTGAATTTTTAGTTGATTTTAAGATATTTGACAGTTTGTTATACTATATGTCTATATACTTAATATACTCGTTATAAATAAATTCAAAATATAGACATAAAACAATACTTAATAATAGTTGGTTTTACTTATTTACCGATAATATTTCAGAAAAAATATTGTTATTATTTATTTATGCATAACGATTATTTACATTATGTTTATTATCTGACTTTAATGTTTTAATATCTGTTGTATACAAATATCTTGATGGTAACTTAATATTTATTCAAAAAAAAACAACAGTAATTTTTTTATTATAATAATGTAAATGTCTTCGCGATAACAATAATAACTTTGCTTAAAACCCCCCATTCAAATTGTTATAGTTTTAACTACCTACGCGTTTTTTTTTTCGTTATCTTTATTACAACAACACTGTCGTATTATAAAAATCTTGAATTGCATAATTATTTAGTTTTCATTAACTTCATACAAGTGCATTATTATTTATTGTATTTAGTTGTTGTTCCCTGTAAAAATGTACACAAAATACTTTCTGAAATTTCATATTAACAATACGGTATTCTTCCGGGTAAAATTTGTTGAAGTTTTCTCAAAGTATGTAACCAATTATTTGATGTAAACAAAAACTTAGGGCATTTTTGTTACGACTACAACTCATAAAGTCAATAATTTTAGACCTTGTAGTTGTTATTTTCATCGCCGTCGACGAGTAGTGTTTGGCTTGGCTAGTCCAGTCCGCTTCCGATCGCATCCTCGACAAACGTTTGTTCTTCAATTAAGTTAAAACTTCTCATCGTCCAAACCCAATTTAATTCCTTTTGTCGAAGTGATCCGACCAACTAACTTCGCAAACAACACTCGCAGTGGTCTTTGTTTTAGGTCCGATACATAATCAAGAAGGATTGGCAAGAGAGACATTTTTGTGCCTGGGGAATATCTCGTCGTTAACAAAGTACGTTAAAGAGTTTGGAATTCGATTAGACTAGTCTCGATTGACTTCTAGTGTAAAATATAGCTTCAACGCATGGCTTGAACGATAAACGGGCCCTCCTCCTAAACAAACAGAAAATGTCCAATATATGATTTCACATTTAATTTACATTACACTCACAAGCAGGATCGTCGAAGTAACACGGACAGTCCATAAACGAATAATATTTTTTAAATATTTTACCTCCCACTAAAACAAACATTTACCATGATTTTGGTTACAGTTTATTGAGTCTTAAATCGATTACGCTCAATACTTACCTTTTTTGTTTGAACAATGTATAATGAAATATAATCGAAGAGTATTGAGTTTTCAGAAAAAATAAACTCTACCATATAACTCTTTTCTAATAATTTCTCTATATCAGTACCAATTTTAAGCTGTCGATCTGCTATGCTATTCGTTGGATTTCACGGTTGAGGGGTGAGGAATAATACAAACTGTCTTATTTACAAAAGGAATAGCTTTGTCATGCTATTTGAATGATTTTATTACATTTTTTTTTTTAGATTGAAATAAATTGATCATATTAATAATACCATATTCAATGGATTTAGTTACAATAAAATTGTTTGTGTACATATATTTTTATTTTATTTTAGAATATATAGGCTAAACCCTTTTGTCAACACATGTATGCATATAGGTCCCATATGGTTTAAAAAACAAGTAAATAGTGTAGGTAGTTTAAGTAAAATAATAAATAGCTTAGTGATTCAATATTTCTATTTACTGTAACTGCTTTATTTGATTTTTGGATTCACATAATATCTTACTTCTGATTTTGATTTCATTGATTTAAATACATGTTATACAATAATTTAAATGCGTTCTGTCAAGAATTATGAAAGAGAATGTTCTTCAGAGTATTTAAGTCGCTTTGAATTTGAACTATTTTTAATTTAGCCCAAGACCTTATTTCATATCGGTTACAATTACGGTGGGATGACTCTATCTTTTTAGTAATGTATTATGCGAAATATGTTTCCAGAAATTCATTATTCTAGAGTTTGACCCTTTGATACATAACATGACAAAATATGCTCCAAACAGTTCGACGGTGTCCATAAGCTCCATAAAAAATCAAGTTTGCCATGCTTATATGTTTTTTTTTTTTATGGGAAAACAAAAAAAAAAGTACTGCATATTAATATTATTGTTACAATAGTTTCTTACTTGAAATAGCAAACTATACCGATAATAATAGTAAATTAAAAAGTATTAAAAACTACATGATCCTAGTAGGTACACGTACACGGTTAAAAACATTTCTAAGACGAATTAAAAAGGGTAGTAGTTATTTAACAAACTTAATATTTAAACTTATAATTTATAACAGAAACTATTTCCAATCATATAAAAAAAAAAAAATGACGTTATAACGTTTATCCAATTATGTATGTCAATAATATTTGTATAAGTTAACAATAAAAAAAAAAATGCTTTAATCAAAAAAGTTAAAGGTTATTGTATGCATTTATTATTATAATACATTTTTATTCGGTTGAACTTCATTTTGAATAATATTTTTTATAATTATTAAATAATATTAAAACATTATCGTATACAATTTATGACAAATCATCATGAAAATGTGTTTATCTATAGTTCTTTTCGTCGAATTTATAATATTTATTTTCTACTGCATTCACTTTGTCGTGTCAACATATTTTAAATTTGACGTTATCATATCGATGAAGACAAAACTCTACATAAATTATAGTGATTTAATCTGTTTACAGAAAGCAAGATTTCTGAAAAATTACAACATAATTTATATTTTTATGTTTTTTTTTTTGGTCTCGTTACTGAACTTCTGTAAAGGTATTCTGATGAATCAGAACAGATAATACGGTTTTTTAACGTTGACATTTATAACAAAAGTATACAAGAGTGTTTTATAAGAAAAATGTTTTTCGTAATTTTGTTATTATTTTTTGAACTGTTAATCAAAAACGAAACAGTTATTTATGGTTACAGTTACATAGTTTTATGAGCATAATAATATTAAATGAACTCTTTAGTTGTTGTTTAAGATTTTGCCTGAAAATGACAATACAGAGAAAATATTAACAACCGTTTATTAAAAAAACTAATATATAGTTATTTATTTTTAATTTTTATTTGAAATTCAACAACTATTCATATTTTGTACAATAAGCTAAATTATACGAAAGAAGAAGGATTCTCAGTAAAATTTAATATAAGAGAAGCCAACCATCACTGACGTACTCGTGGGTTGAGCTTTTATGGTTAAGTTATAAGTTATAGTAGTAGTTGGTGACTACACCATTTTCGTTTTAATCTTTTGGATGGCTTACTGGGAATTTGTGTGGTTAAATTGTTTACTAGGATACTTGGATCGAAAAGTGAGTTTTTAGTAGGTGATGAGAGTATGATTTGATATCAGTCAATAGCACTGTGTTCATTTTTACGTCTGAATGTGGGGTTTGATGAGATGCACAGTATAAAATATTTTGTTTTGTATTTTTTGTATTTGGTTAATCGTAAATTGATTCTTTGATTAGTCCCGCATTTGGATGACGTACATTCAAATTTTTTCCGTAAAGCCCAAGATCCTGAGGGGGGTGGGTGGGTGAAATATGTGACCGTAGGTCAATAGATAAAGAAATAATAATGTATAAAGTTTGTTATACCATACAATAAACAATAAATTGACATTTGTTTGTGCTTCGCCAATACAATATTATTTCTTCCGAAAGCCCTCAAAAATATATTTCCATAAAATAATATATATATATTTATAATATATTTTGCTTTCGAGTATAAAATGAAATCTTATTTAAATCGAACGTTGAATTTAGTTGTGTATCTTCATCAAGGTCGATTATGCTTTGACATCGGTGCTGGATGAAATTAGTCTTAGTAAAACAAAAAATAATGTAACTTGGTTTACTAATAAAAGATTATAATATTTTATTTAAGATGAAAAATGAGACGTGTTTTGTGATTGATTTCCACAAAACCAATGAAAATTAATTATATGACTTATTTAATCGATTTTCTTTTTTTTTTGTTCCAGGTAAATATAAACGGGAGCTTTCACCGCGCAAAATCGCTTACGGATTGGGTCAGTACGTATATATATATGTGTATTGTGTGTGTTTGGTTTTTTTCCAAATTGATATTTTAAATTGCAAAAAGAGATTTAATGCCTAGTAGACGTATCGACGTTTTCCGGTAGAGAATTAAAATATATTTTCATAGAATATAGACACCGCACCAGTCGACATAGAAACCGCGCGCACAGAATAATAATAACACCGACACGAAAATACGTGTCGCCGTGAAATTGCGAGCCGTGCAGTTTTCATTAGCGTTTTTTTTTTTTTTTTAATCTCTTTTTTTATTATTAATTTCTTTGCTCTTGATGGTCTCGTGTCGTCGCCGGAACGTATACGGGTTTTTTTTTACCATCCATTTTTTCTCCGTTCGTACCGCCCTTCGTCTCGCATACGTTTACCCCTCCTTCGACCTTACACCCCGTTCCGCCGAGTGCGTGGCGTTTTTCACGACGTAATTTATAGCGCACTCTACCCCCACACCGACAACCCTTATTCACCCGATCCGACGCCCTGTCCCGGGAAACTGCACCGGTGGCGGGGAGCACCGTCTGCGGCGGTGGAGTAGGACGCTCTTAAATATTCCGGTCAGATAAAACGACACGAGCTTGTTTGCGTAAACGCGGGACGGACGGGACGGAGCGGGTGGGCTGCCAGATAGTTGTGGCATCACGTTTTCTTCACTGGCCCAGTCGCGCCATAACTTTCGACTTTAGAAAACTGCCGCCGCACAACGACCAACGTAAAAAATAAAAATAATAATATTATTCGTGAGGTTGTTCCCACATATATATATATATATATTATGCTAAATTATGACGTAATACCGCTACGCGCATCGTAGCATGATTGCAATATCATTATCGAGCGTTTCGTGCCCGCGCGAAGAGTGTGTGCCGGTACCTACGTTATACCGCACTTCACCTCGACCACAGTGTCCCCGCGGTTATCGGTTATCTCTTCCAGAAGGTATCTATTTGCTCACCACATACAGCTTTAGAATAGAAAAATAAAAATTAAAAGACGAAAATAAATAAGCACACAGACTTTTTGCTTCGCATCCGCCGTCGTTAATGACCCGGCCGTTCAGTTTAAATGGAACGTGTGATAACGGCACTCGGAAGGGTTGCTGGCGACCAAACTTTTTACGCCGCCGCCGCCGGCTTCCCCCCTTCCCCCCTCCACCTCCTTTTCGTCGTGGCCAGCAGCTGACGATTCGGCGTGACGGGAGGGGTGCATCACGAACTGTTGAACACCTATTATGAATTCACGGAATCGAGACTGTCATAAAAAGAAAAAAAAAATACTGCTCACTTCCGATTTATTTTCTCCGCGACCGAAAAGTATACAAACGTATTTTGAATTCGTGAACGTTTTGTTGTTATTATTATTTTTATTATTACCATCACTACCACCATCATAATACTATACAGAAACGAACAACATTTCCGACAAACCGAATATATTAGATGCTTTTTGGATATTTATTTTTTTTTCGTCCGTACGACGAGCGCCACAATATTTGTACACGTGTTTTTGTCTTCGAAACGTATTTGGAATATTTACGAATATTCGTATTTAAACGCAGAAGGTATATACCAATAAATACGTGAAGGCATCGACCGTCGTCGACGGTTGTACGGAATGCGATTTCGAGCAAAAATATCGGCTCGCAGATTATGTGAATCGTTAAAAAAGTTCAGCCCCACGATGAGTGGTGTACATGTAATAATAACGATTAAAATTATTGAAAATCTTTTCGCGGTTCAGTTATTGTTTTAGCATCTTCACCCCGATAGAGAATTTCTATGGAAAATTAATGACAGGGCGTGTGTATAAATAAATAAATTGCAATTTCTCATCGTTATAATATTATAGGCAGCGTTGTATAAACGACGATATTTAGACGGTGTGTCCAAAGCACTTAACGTCGAAACAAAATAATATTACGTTTTGCGTTATTAACCATGGAATATGTAAGCTCTGTTTTTATTTTTTCCGAGATGTAATGTTTATAACAAGCGTTTTAATGTTTTTATTGCATTAGCATAAATAAAACGGCATCACAATGATAATAATAATAATATAATAGTATACAATAAGCAGTGCAACGTTTCTGGAAAACTCGCGGATGTTCGGTGAGTAAATATAATAATTAAAACGAGATTATTGTTCCCGTGTGCTCAAAACGTATAAATTAATATCAATTTGAAAATAATATTATATTGCAAACAGAACGTGCACAAAATGTGATTTGCAAAATACTGCAGTTTTTAGAGCACCTCTATTATAGGGTGTATGAAATCGGTTTAGTGCGATATCCGCACGTAAAGGTATGACGTAATGATAATGACAATAATTACAATAATGATAATTATTATTATTATTTAATATGGTTTTTAATTAAACTATGTTCGTGCACGCCAATCGGCATATTACATTGTGCTCGTACACAGACTTGTTTGACGTAATAACATATTACTATATAATGTGCATTTTTTATTAGGTAGCTAACAACAATATTTCCATACGCGATGCATTTAACGATATTACCATAATAAGTGCATATCGTTATATATACGGCGCACTATATATTGTTACTCGCGATATTATGTTTATAATTTCCACCGAAAGTTGTGCCCGAAAATCCGCCAACAACAAAAGTCGATTTGTTAAAGTTTTTGTTTCATTACGTCATTACGAAAACCTACTGGCCCGCAAAAACACACGCATGCGTACACACACACACACACACACACACATTATACCAAACTATAATAATAATAATAATAATAATAATAATAATAATAATAGTAATAATAATAACAATAATATCACGTCCTCTATTACGATGCAAACATCAGGTAGGTGGGTAACATATGAAAGCCATTCTGCGAAATGTGCCAGTCATTTATTTCGGTGTCAACCCTCGGGGAGAAATGGCAAATTGATGTGGCGCTTTTTTCGGGGTAAATACTGCGGCAGGGGCCGAGTCGTTGTAAGTGTGCCATCGCAGCGTGCGGATGTTTAATAATATTATTATTATTGCATGATAGATGTAGCGCGGGGTCGTGTAGGAAAATACTTTTGTACAAGAATGAGACCTATAGGTCGTCGGTACAGTGACGGTGGAGTGGTGTGTGGGTGCGCGAGTGTGTGTGTGTGTGTGTGGGGGGGGGGGGGGTGAGGGGTTGGCGGAGTATTTCGGAAATTTAAAAGTCAAATGAGCAAGAGCGACCGGTGCACGAGACGGCGAGACGGCGGCGACGATGTCGGGACGAGTGGCGAAAAATAAATACCAACAAACAAAATACAGATCGTTTTGTGAACGATGATTGATCGAGTCCCGCACCCGTGATTATTGGCGTATTATTATTTGGTCCGTTCGACTTGTATTCACCGTATTTACTCGTTCTGGTCGGTTTTGCATTTTATTTTCCTTTTCGCTTTAGCGCTCAGCTCGATCATTATATATCATACACAAAAACTCGGGTGATCACGATTGTACGACCACGCGTAAAAGTTTCCGGAGGAAAAAAACCGATATTTCTCTGCCACCGCGGTATTGGGTTACGCTTTGACCACGAGTCGTGCACGTCGTAATAATATTATATTGCGCGGTCCTCGCCTTCGGAGTACACAACATTCCCGTTTCCCAGACATACCGCGCGTGATTACTAGCAGGTTTTCAGTTGGTATAGATTAACTGTTTTTATTCGTAGTAAAATTATTCGTCTTTGAATTTAAATAATACAATATTAAGAACGCACTACAAGGTTACTAAATGTTTTTCAAACTCTTATTTTAAATTTTATAATTTTGGGTCTTATTTTTGATTGTAAATTATTGTGACTGAATTATAATCATCATTAAATATCGTTTAACATCATTTTATTGTATTATGTTTTCATTTAAATTATATTAATATAAGTTGAATTACCTACTGCACTTGAGCCCTACACGGACATTTAATAAAAAAAACTACTAATATATTTATCATACTATTAAATAAACAATCGCTGGCCCACTAATTGTATGGATAATCTTTCTAATTATGTTTGTTTTTTGCATATCCGTGCTTAGTTATGATTTATGATTTCCACTGATAAAAACCTAGACATTTTATTAAATTTCTGGTTGTTTTTTGTTCAAAAAAACTTAAAACTAAAAATATTTGTTCTCCTTTGCATCATTATTTCGTGATAATAAACATAGGAACTCTTATTTGCGCGCTTATCTACTGATAAATCAGTAAAAAGTTAAAAGTAAAAGTTCTAATCAGCCAAAATAAACAATTTTTTTCTATTTTCAGATTTAACTAGTTTTTTTTTAAATTTTAAATAAACAAGAAATAAAATAAAATATTTATTTTATATATTTATATTTATTTAGTTTTAACAGTTACATTGACAAACGAATACATGTTATGTATATTATTAAATTATCGTAGTTTTAGTGTACGAGAATTAGGTATGCTACTACTTCGAACGTCCTCAACGAAAAACTCAAAGAGTCGCAGAATAACAATCATAACGATGAAGGGAGTTGACAAAAACATTGGACTCGACGAACGTCGATTTTGAAAAATGGAGTCGGATGTATTTTCCGTGTATGGCGGAGTGGAGACTGTTTTGCCGGTGCCAAAAGAAATCCCACTAAAAACGTTGGTCCGTTTCGAAGTGGTAAAAAAAATACGATTGGAAGAGCTTAGTGAAAGGTGCAAGCAGAATTCGTTTCCGTCTGCAGAGTATATTGCAGACATGAAAAATATTTTTAAAGTTCGACCATCACGTCTGTGTTACCAAGCTTGCGGTGAGGAGGTCGAACTTTTCTAAAATTATTCCACGTCCACAGAACTCTGGCAGAAACAAATTCTGCGAGCTACGTTTACCAGGCATTTCCACACGCATCTTCTGGATCTCTTCCAAGCTGAACCACGTGTAGGCTTGGGTGGGATTTCCGATGACACGTGTGGAACAGGATTCTTTTCGCCGTACACAATTGAAAGAACTGTTAACTCCGGCGACGACTGAGATTTCC